>NC_137622.1:19708914-19716414 GCF_963280865.1 Gymnoscopelus braueri
GCCATTGCCTGCGACTCCCCTCCTCCACGGCTCACCAATCTAACAACATACATGCACTGAACAAACGCTTGTGCGTGTGCACACGTACCGACTGAGACTGCTATACTAAATAAAATAGCTATATTAGTTCATCGTTATGGCTTTAATTTGACAATACTTGTGGGTTGTTAGGTGTGTGATAATTTTTATGGATCTTAGTATCTCACTAACAGCAAGATGCATCCACCACACGGTCCCATCCACCGTCCACAGGCTGTTGAGAGCAACGTTTCATGTTTTGCGACAATTTTCCTTACATACAGTAGATTAACTTTTCGCTGTTGTCATGTGAAATGTTCGTAAACTTTTACAAAGTTTATGTGGCAAAGGGAGGAGTAAATCCCCCCTGTGCTGTAAGGAGAGAGAGCAGAGCCAGTGTGAACGGTCTGTCTCATTGTGGCCAGTGCCACACACACACTTCCTCGCTCTCTCTCTACCGCCGAAAAATGACAGTAAATATATAGCAAATAGTATTTTATGACTATTTTATGCTTTCACTGAAATATTAACAAAGAAAACTGATTCTCATTTCCTTGATCTCATTGAGAAAAGCATCTGGCGACCCCTCCAAATGACCCCCAGGTTGAGAACCACTGGTCTACCAGTCTAGTCTGGTCCAGTACACTTCCTGTAGTCTATAAATGTCTATTCGTAACACGTTGTTGCCATTTCCACCTATTCAGTTTGTTTGCATAGCAGCTGATCCCAGGTCAGTCTTTCCTGCTGGTAATTCAAGTTGCTTTTTAAACATAACCTTGAACAGTGTAAAAAAGAAAAAAATGTGGCGTATACGAAAAAACTCCCGACAGCATTTTAGATGGATTTTCTTTTCTGCAACTGTGCTGCAGTCAATAGGAGCATGAGGTGAGCGCACAGCGATTCGAAAACACTGACAGATATATCGTCTGAGACTGAGAGCACCAGGTGTTTATGTAAACAGAAAGAGAGAGATATGATGAGATGAGGGAAACAACATTAGGACACCATATGCTCCTTTTAAATCCTGCTGCGGACTTGTGTAGCTGAACACAGCCGCTGCAGTGCTGGGACTGGGAGTCTAACCAGCTAATAGAGCTTAACTGCGGTGGTCTGACTAGACTACACACACTGAATACTCACTCTGACTTCAGTGAGGTGGACCTCCCTCTCTGCTTTCACTCCTCCTCCATACTGAATCTTTGCCTCCGCCAGGCCAGCCGGCTGAAGGCCATATTGCCGAAGGCCAGAGACTATATTGTCGTTTCGTGTATGTTTTTGTGTGACTATCTGTGAACAGCGAATCTCCGGCACCGTTGCACCGATTGCCGTGAAACTTTCCATGCACGCTCCCAGTAGGCCAAGGAAGGACCTCTGCTACAAATCTTGAACCTTAGGTCGGATCACAAAAACAAAAACAATCCCTTGGATTCCTTGGATCATGACGCAACTTCCCACATGGGCCGCGCCCATGTCCGCCTGGCATTTAGCATTTTCTTCAAAACTACTACTACCACAGATTTTGTCCAAAACACACACATTATCTCTGTGGTCATGTGATCAAGATGTATCTGTCAGATTTTTCTTATATATTCCATTCCACTATGCCTTTGTGAGAGAGGACGCAGCGTCCGATAGCTGTGAAACTTAGCACGTATTTTCCTAGTAGGTGAAGGAAGAAACACCATATTCCATTCCAATTGGGTATCTGACTTCCAAAATCTGACTGGCGGAGACCTCACTGCGAGGAACACACTATAGTCTCCACTCTGAGAGTATACAAATGTACATTTGTACACTGAAAGAGTTATAACTCAGGATTTTACTGAGTACTCCCTCTCCTGCTACTCGTTGGGCACACTAATGAGTTACAGGTGACAGTGACACAGACACCTGATGCCTGATGGATGGAGAGATGGGTTGTGCCTTGTTCTGGTTATTTTAACACAATTAATTGCATGGTTTCACGGTACATAAATGTGCAACATAAAAATCGATTCATTACACACACATACACACGCACGCTGTGCGCATTCATTCATTAATAGTATACAGTGGAGCTGTAAGAATATAAAACAGGGTGCTTAAAAAACACTCCCCTTCAGCAGTGCCCCAGATGACTTTACTAAGCCTTGGTGCATAGTGTAGACTGACTGTGCTATAAATACATGTCATCATCATCATCATCATCTGGTGACATATAGGGAAATAACATGCACCTCTATGTTGAGGGACAGGCTTTTATTGAGGGAGCTGTGTGTGTGTGTGTTGTGTGTGTGTGTGTGCGTGTGTGTGTTGTGTGTGTGTGTGTGTGTGTGTGAGTGTGTGTGTGTGTGTGTGTGCGTGGTGCGTGTGCGTGTGCGCGTGCGCGTTGCGCTGTGCGCTGTGGCGTCGTGCGTGTGCGTGTGTGTGTGTGTGTGTGAGTGTGACTGTGTGTATATAAACACAGGAGGTCTGCCAGTCAGAGGCAGCGGATAACAGAATGATCCAGTCAGGAAACAGAGTCGATACCTTCTGACGAAATGGTCAGAAGAAGTGACAGACAGAATGGTTATTTGTCTCCAAAAACCAGAGCAAAGCACTGAAACATCACTTCCTGTCAAGATTGTGTCTCTCTCTCTGTTTTCAGATACACCCCCCCCCACTGCTCTCTCTCTCTCTCTCTCTCTCTCTCTCTCTCTCTCTCTCTCTCTCTCTCTCTCTCTCTCTCTCACTCTCTCTCTCTCTCTATGTCTCTGTCTCTGTCGGTCTCTGGTGAAAAACAAATAAATACTGTACATACATCATTCTACTGGATCTGATCAAACTGTCCGCTATGCTATTAAACTGGGTGGTGGCGGTGGGTTTGTGCGTCAGAGAGAGAGAGGTTATGAAGCCAACAGCCACCCAATCAGAGAAGATACTCCGGACTCGGCCCCTCCACCACATACAGCATATAAAAAGAACACTCGGTGCAGTGGTATATAGTGGATAACCCATGTTCCTTACAAAAATGAAATAACCCACTCCTCCACTCACCCCCCCCCCCCACCCCAACCCCCCATGTTCACATTATATCCCCCTCCAACACTCTCAACCCTCTTACCTCTATCAGTTCATCTGCCGTCCAGGCAGAAACCATTCCCCGCCCCCAACAAATGGGTTCTGCTAGCCCTGGATAATGGGCGCTAATTCCATTAGGCCGGGCCTTGGATCCCCGGGGTAGGGTTCTTCCGCCAGACCCTCTATCCTCACCCTCCTAATGCCTTCATTTCCTGTCCCTAATAGGGATGGATGTGTCTGTGGTAAGGCCTCTGGAAGGAGAGAGAGAGAGAGAGAGAGAGAGATAGAAAAAAAAAAAAACGATGAGAGCTACAGTACGATGAAGAGGGAGACGAGGAAGGGTGGGGAAGAGATACGGACGGGATAAAGAGAGAGAGGCGAATGGGGTTTGTGGGATGTGATGCAGTGATAAGTTGTGGCTGCGTGTGTTCGTGCGTGTGTGTGTGTGTGTGTGTGTGTGTATAGGCCTGAGTTGAGTTGATATTTAGCCCCAGTTGTTCTCAAAGTGGGGACCGGGGTCCCCCAGGGGTCCTTGGGGGGGTTTGGAGAACTACTGGATTAGCCACAGGGATGGATAATGGATGGAAGTGGGTTGGTAAGGTAAGGGGGGGATCTGGGGGTGAGGGGTGTGGATGGAACGAAACGGGGGGAGTACTGGGAGCCGATGATGGACGAGCAGAGGCACGGGGATGTGTGTTATTGGGTAATGGGAGAGGGATAGATAGGTGTCAGGGATGAGCACATAGATTGTGTGCAGGGAGAGATGGAATGGATGGATTGATGAAAGGAGAGAGTGAGGGAGGCAAGGATAGTGTGATTCGAGAGGGAATAACGGCAGGTTATCTCAGTATAAAGTGCCTCTGGTTGAGTCTTCAGCCCACAGTTCAACCGCATGTCATGGAAAGCGGGCAGAATAAAACCCATCTCTGCAAAGTCACTTCAGGCTACACTTGCACTTTAAAACTGTTATAATACTGTTTCTGTATTATAATAAACTATACTACAGTATTGTATACTTTGCAGTAGTACTATAAAAACATATGTGTGTGTGCGTGCGTGCGTGCGTACGTGCGTGCGTGCGTTGCGTGCGTGCGTGTTCTTGTCAATTAATGTTTAGAATTGTTTTCAAAATATGCTAATACCTGTATATAAGAGGGGAACATTGCCACCAGCCTTAGTAAAACTCCTTGAATGCGTTGTTTTACGTAGGTGGGCTGTGATGTACTGCCGGTCATCATGTTCTTCTTCCCTTAATAGCCAATAGCATGACAGGATTCACGTTACATTTGATCAGCAAAGTATATATAATCTTTCACTGGCATATTTTTCACAATATAATTTCACATACATGTGTTGTGTGACCACTGACCACTTCTCTAAACATATTTTTACTTCCTTTAGGGCTGTGCCCTCATAGTCGACTAATCGATTCATTTAACTAATCATTTAGTCTCAGTTTTTTATGCTTTGTTTCCCAGATGAATTAATTATCTCTTACTCTCAATACCATTCATTTATGAAAAACCTATATAGATCAAATGTGGAGATTCAAGGTTTTTCTGCCCAACAGTGACGATATGGGAGTGGGCTGAGAGCTGTGTGCATGCGGCCGGGCCGACGGTTGGTTTACAAATGATTATAAGCCTGACGATTTCACCTCGCCAGGGCCTGGGAAAACGTCAAGGACAGACCAGACTGACAGTGGTGTGTGTTTGTGCATGTGTGTTTATTCGTGCTTGCTTGCCTATGCATGAGTTTGTGTGCATGCCTGCCTGTGTGCGTGCGTGGCTGCATGCCTGCCTGTGTGCGTGGCGTGCGTGCGTGCGTGCGTGCGTGCGTGTCTGCGTGTTGCGTGCGTGCGTGCGTGCGTGCGTGCGTGCGTGCGTGCTGTGCGTGCGTGCGTGCGTGCGTGCGTGCGTGCGTTGCGTGCGTGCGTGCGTGCGTGCGTGCGTGCGTGTGAGGATTACTCATACAGCCCTGGCTCTGTGTGACACAAACACTCACAGACAGTGGTTTAGAGGAAGCATATCAGAAGCACAGCGAAAAGCCCTGCCTGATTTCTCACTGGCAGAGACTGCAGCAGAAGGCCATGATAAGGCCGTATGGATGCAAGATAACACATTGATTCATGGGCCCCCATTTGTGTGTGTGTGTGTGTGTGTGTGTGTGTGTGTGTGGGTGGGTGTGGGTGAGGGTGAGGGTGAGAGAGAGGAGTAGTGTGCGCGTACATGTACAGTACATTTGCATGTTGTTTCCTCTAGGCGACACACACACCACACACACACACACACACACACACACACACACACACACACACACACACACACACACACACACACACACATGCGCACACCCAGATGCATCCTCAGTCTCCCAAGCCTGCAGCCTCGAGTCGTTGCCTTATTTTATGATTCCATCAGGCGGTGTACAGTAGTAATAGCTCACACGAAATATGCGATCAGACAAACAAACAAACAGATGTATGCATGCAAATGAATTCTGAAGTGTGAGGGAGTCATACAGTTGGGGGGGTGAGGGTGACAGAGAGACAGTGTGACATCTGTGTGGTTGTCAAATTCGTAATGAGCATTCCAGACAGATAAGGACCCCTCTCTAGTCTTTTTTTAAACCTGCATTTATACACAGTGTGTTTACTTGGCACTCATGCATCACATTTATGCGGTTCCATGCCCTTCCAAAAAAGGGGACTGCCCTTCGTAACCACCAGGGAAGTAATTGTGGATAAGATGCCATAGTCAAGGGCATAGTAGATGACAGTACGTAGATGTTGAGAAAAGGGGGAGACCATTACTCATACAGTACACTTTCCTGGCCCAGTTTTTTCAATTCAGACACTCCAGTCACCAGCCTATGGCTTCACTAACCTTTAGGCTAGTTGTTGAACTGTCACATGCTAGACTCACCAATCAGTCACAAATGCTTCACTCAACAAAAGACGTACATAGGACCATCTTTCAGCTTTGTTGTTAAAACTGGAAATGATGAATCCCAGTCTTTAGGGCAGCCTTTATATTGGGGCGGTGACATGATTGGTTTCCAAAGCAGTAGGCGTAGGTTTCTGAGTGTCTGTTTCACCACCGTTTTAGCAACTACAGTAGCTTGCATTTAGAAATCCCTGGAGGGAGGAGATCTCTGATCGCCTGGCATCGCAAGACCACATGTATTCACTCTTTCTCTTTTTATGTCCTCTCTCCATCTAAGTGAGGCATACCTCTTCCCTCTTTTCATTACGAAGCAGACAAACAACTATTTATTTATTTATTTTATTTTCATGTGGTATATTTCTTCCAGGCCAGATTCAATCAAGAAAGAGGCCTTATTTAAAGCTGAAAAGCAGGCTAAATTGTTTCGGCAGGCCCTATGTCTGGAGCTATATTTCTTATTATCTCTCAATGTTTGTCTGCAGATTGGAAATGATGGCTGTTCAGGCCACTGCTAAAATATAGCATGGTAGCGGAAGGTGTTATTTCTTCAAATGGTTCCCTTTTCCCTGCACCAGAGGGACAATTGGAGAAATATGGGTGGAGTAGGAGAGTTCAGTTCACAATTCAGTTCTCCTTTTTACCATTCTGATTAATTGAAATGGGGGTTGCTTTGGTCCGTTGCACTTGAGCGGCATGTAGGTCCTGCACTGTAGCTTTCCCCCACACATAAAAACAACAATAAATATATTTCTGGTGTCCAAAATATATGTTTTCAAATTAATACATTATCTTGAAATACAGGTTTAGTAAGGTCACTCAATCCTGTAGCGTGATTCAATGCAGACTCCTCTTCTTCTGGAATCAGATTTCCTATATCAGACATCCATTGGGCTGAGGGAGAACACAGGGCGTAGGGCTGAAGGAACATAAACACGCTCCTGTAAAATGGATGTTATTGGAAATGCGTATGTGAAGTCATACAGGGTTATGTTTGCTCAGTAGGGACAGAAAACAGGGGGAGAGTGAGAGAGAGAAAGAGAGCTTCTTGGCCAAGTCTAAGTCTCTCTTGTAAAAGAGATTTCTGATGAGACTTTCCTGGTAGAATAAAGGTAAACTAAACAAATAAAATAAAAGAGCGGAAAGGGGGGGGACAGAATGAAAGAGCGAAAGAAGGAGAGAGACAGGAGTGAACAGGGGAGGAGGAGAAGAGGCCTTCAGGTCATTGGTCGCAGCGGTGGTTACATCAGTGGAGCGCAACGCCACCATCTGTTTCATCTGCTCTCCCCTTGTTGTTACTGCGGGGGTCCGCTGCTCTTTGACTCGTCTCCACTCCTTTGAGAGGGGAGTAATAGTTTGGGGAGGAAACGGGATGGGGACAGGGAGAAGGGAGAAGTCCAATAGAGAAAAGAGTGGGAGGCACTGAGGAATGCAAGGATGCGGCAGTAGGGTGGGGAGAGAGAGAGGAGAGAGAGAGAGAGCGGGGTGTCCTAGCAAGCTT
>NC_137622.1:19721414-19753914 GCF_963280865.1 Gymnoscopelus braueri
CTTAGCTGTATGCGGACATTGGTGTGGTGACAGGAAGCACATCCTCTTCCATGTATGGTGTCTGACTGCGTTCTATGGCTTCCAATGCCAGTCTATCCCGATCCTGTGGGTCAATGTACTGTACAATCTATTGCTGCACTGTTGGACTGAGCCAAATATTCAGTGCAGAGAAAATATTGTCAGATCATAAATTGATTACATTCATACAGGTCCATAAAAACAGACTGGGCTTTAACAACTGTGTGTGTGTGTGTGTGTGTACGTGCGTGTATGCCTGTGTGTGTGTGTGTGTGTGTGTGTGTGTGTGTGTGTGTGTGTGTGTGTGTGTGTGTGTGTGTGTGTGTGTGTGTGTGTGTGTGTGTGTGTGTGTGTGTGTGTGTGTGTGTGTGTGTGTGTGTGTGTGTGTGTGTGTTTGTTTTACAATCCTTTTCAAAGAGATCCAATCTTAGCAAATAGAGGAAATGGCTGTGTGTGTGTGTGTGTGTGTGTGTGTGTGTGTGTGTGTGTGTGTGTGTGTGTGTGTGTGTGTGTGTGTGTGTTTGTGTGTGTGTGTCGGTGTGTGTGTGTGTGTGTCGGTGTGTGTGTGTGTGTGTGTGCGTGCGTGCGTGCATGTTATCCTAATGGTTTGAACCTAGATCTTTGCTCTGTTGTTTGGAGTGTTTTGTTCTAGCTAGAGACAAGGCCATGCTCCCCTCTGGCTCCCGTGGCCTCCTCGTGCCCTCTCCCTGCGAGGCCGATACATCCCACCTCTCCATCCACTGGGTGGCTGGCTGCCCTGAAAGAAAAATACGAGAGAGTGAAAGAGGGAGAGGGAGCGAGGGGATGGAGAGAGCGAAGGAGGGAGAGAAAGCGGAAGGTGGATTTATTTTGCCGGGCCTCTTGTTTATTTGTGCTTATCTGTGGTAGCCTGCTGCACCCCTATTGAGGGATGTGTGTGTGTGTGTGTGTGTGTGTGTGTGTGTGTGTGTGTGTGTGTGTGTGTGTGTGTGTGTGTGTGTGTGTGTGTGTGTGTGTGTGTGTGTGTGTGTGTGTGTGTGTGTGTGTGCGTGAACGTGTGTGTGTGTGCGTGTAGGGCTGGCTGTTAGCCCTTCAGTAGTTTAGCGTTGGCTGCAGCCGTAAATTGGAGCACAGCCGACATGGTGCCCACAACTGATGTATAATAGCAAAGAGTGCTGAGTTCTGCAGTTTTGCAAACAACACTTTGTGTGTGTGTTAGAGAGAGAGAGATGGAGAGACAGAGAGAGAGAGCGAGAGAGAGAGAGAGAGAGAGAGAGAGAGAGAGAGAGAGAGAGAGAGAGAGAGAGAGAGAGAGAGAGAGAGAGAGAGAGAGAGAGAGAGAGAGAGAGAGAGAGAAAGAAAGTTGGGGTTGGGGTATATTAATTTTGGTGTGCCCATGATCGGATTAGTGTGTGTGTGTTGTAGACAGATATGGGTATCGTGTGTGTGTGTATGTGTGTGTGTGTGTGTGTGGGTGTGGGTGTGGGTGTGGGTGTGTGTGTGTGTGTGTGTGTGTGTGTGTGTGTGTGTGTGTGTGTGTGTGTGTGTGTGTGTGTGTGTGTGTGTGTGTGTGTGTGTGTGTGTGTGTGTGTGTACTGTATTTCCCTCGGCTATCCTTTGCCAGGTTAGCTGACAAATGTAGTCCAGCTTGTACCCTGTAACCTCCCCTACACACACACACACACACACACACACACACACACACACACACACACAGACACACACACACACACACACACACACACACACACACACACACACACACACACACACACACACACACAGACACACACACACACACACACACACACACACACACACACACACACACACACACACACACACACACACACACACCTCCCCTTGGCCTACTGTTGTTGACACCAGCAAAGGACCAGCGAAGGTGGACCCAACCTCTAAAGTGCACACTGGACTACCTTTTACCACTCAGTGACTCGCACTGTGATGACTGTGGTTTTAGCAGTGTGGTTTTAGTAGTGTGGTTTTAGTAGTGTGATGACTGTGGCTGTAGTAGTGTGGTTGTAGCAGTGTGGTTGTAGCAGTGTGATGACTGTGGTTTTAGCAGTGTGGTTGTAGCAGTGTGGTTGTAACAGTGTGATGACTGTGGTTGTAACAGTGTGATGACTGTGGTTGTAGCAGTGTGGTTGTAACAGTGTGGTTGTAACAGTGTGATGACTGTGGTTGTAACAGTGTGAGGACTGGTTGTAGTAGCGTAAGGACTGGGGTGTGAGGACTGTGGGTGTAGTTGTCCATTTTCAGATGTAGTTCTCACTGCAGGTGTGTGGCATTGGATTTCTAATGAATAATGATAGTAACATTTTGCTTTTTTCCCCCAACATCATCTCCATATGGGACCTCACAAGAGCTGACAGGACAGTGCCATGTTTTCAAGTTTTACTTTAAGTACAGTTCAGTCAAAATGCATGAGCATGTGTAAAGATCAAAACTATAAAGGTGGCTCCAACTCGAACCCAAGTCCTTCTCATCCCAAATTATCCAATTAACCAATCAGTATAGAATTAACACCTTCTGTCATATTATCTTGATGGGAACCAAATACGAATGATAGTTGGTTGATTTATTACATTTATTGATCTCTGTTTCACTGTCATTCTAGCATGTTTCCATCATTCAGTGCTTTCCTGTTCCGCGTAACCCCACTCTCAGTGTCAAGGCTCCAAATTGTGGCTCACAGTATTTTAAACCTCAACAGGGAAAGCCTTTACTCACTGCATGGCTCATTCATGTAGCTACTGCGTGAATGAGCCACCATTTCAACTGGAGCCAACACAAAAACGTTCTTTGTATTGCCACAAAACGTAACATATTTAAAATAAATAAATACTTTGCTGACAGCGCAGGCTGTAATATTTCACATGCATAAAATGTTTGCACTGAGAAACAGATGGTATATATAAATGTGCCTGAACTTAAATAGAGGGAAAACAGGTTATTAGACCTCAAGAATTGTGTCATGAAACAGCTGGGGGATGCCGGTATGTATAGCTTTGTCAAAGAATCTGTTTTATATCCCATGTTTTTGTGGCTGAATAACAAACTTTATCGACCTTAGAGAGCGATCGCAGCTTTAAACTGGATGATAAAGCGGCATGAAGGCGCACAGAACTGCTGCTTACCCAGTTTACTCAACCATTTAGTCACTTGCCTCGCTCTGAATGAAAACAAGCAGTAAATTTATCATGGCGGTAAAGTTTAATGCATACACTGCATACGCTTTGAGGTCAATATAAACAGCAGTTCTCCTCTCTCTCTCTCTCCCTCTCTCTCTCTCTCTCCCTCTCTCTTTGTCTAGTAACTTTCTACTTTCTTTCTTGACTTATTTCATTCCACCATGAGATTTCCACTGTTCCTATCAAAAAAAATAAAGAATAAAAAAAGAAAACATAAAAATTACACCTACTCTGACAAACTCATGAATGAAAACATGATGTATTTCGAGTTAGCCCCCCTACCGCTTCTAAAAGGAAGATGTAACATTTTTGAATGAAACCTGTCATACATGCAGTGTATTAATGAGGAATATAGCACAGTGGGAGCTGGCCCCATTCCATACATATATAAAAGCTCTGTACAGCATGAGCTAGCTCCTTCTCTCATTCATGTATGTATGTATGTACTACAGTATGTATTTATTACAAAGTAGCCTAGAGAGCTGTGTTGCTTCCCTCTCTGCTGTCTTTATAGCTACATCTTGGCCTTATCTCCCCCGATATACTTCACTCCACCAATTTTGTGGTCTCTCTTCTGCCTCTTGAGTCATCCCTCCCCCCTCTCTCTCTCTCTCTCTCTCTCTCTCTCTCTCTTCTCCACCGGACCTTCCACTGGAGCCTAACCGCATGCTGTCCGCTCATTCCCCCTGGGGCTGCGAGCGGAAAACCAGAGTGAGGTCCCTCCTCAATGAGGAAATATCGGCGTTCTGCTCTCTAATGTTATTAGAACAGGGAAATGGCCTGTATCACATATCTTGCGGCTTGGATTGAGATTCTCCGGCAGTGTCGTGTCATGAGGCCTAAATTGGCATTTCAAGCTGGAGATTGGAGCTCAGTTTCCATGTTTCTTTTTTCTTTCTCCTTCTTCCTGTCGTCCGGAGAGGCGAGTACAAGCATCATGCATTAATGTATCAATTGAATCAAAGCCAGATGCCTGTGGGTGGAATTAGGACGTCGAATTATCAACTCGAAACGTGAACGCATATGGTAATGAGAGGTTTCAACCCTGGTGGTAGTCATTAGCAGTCGGGGAGGGAAGATTTGCATTGAAGTTAGCTGAGGTACTTTTTTAGTGACTTATTCAGTGGCAACTCGAATTCTAAATCACGCCTTATTAGAGACTCTGTGTGGCACAGCCTTCAGATGTATGACTAGCACTACCATGGTCCCTGACTTCCTAAGGAACCTAGAGACATCACTGCAACACTTTCAGGCATTGCCTCATCCTGGCAGCCCCCTTGGACCAACCGAGGAGCTTAAAGAGTGCATGGCTAACTCCGCTGCACGCGCGGGGGCAGCAATCCGTTGCGCTTGGCGTTCATCTCTAGGCACACGATTAGCTACCTCCGCTAGCGTGAGCAGCTGTCCCCTGTGTTCGGCTGCTTACACTCTCATCTCCCGGACAGGTGGCTGACTAGCTGAGGGGGCCGCAGGCCACAGTCCCTGGGCATCATCCCAGCCAGAATCAGGTGCCCGGGGAGTTAGCCATCGGGCTGGGTTGCTAAGGTAGCAGTGGCACCCTGGGAGCCAACAGCAGTTGTTTTTGTTTTTTCACTGGTCAGGATAAGTGAAGGTGTGTGTGTGCATGTTTGTGTTAGTGCGATATTAGAGGTGGGTTAGAGGCTTATCTTATCTTGGTGAGTCAAGCCTGGTGCGTGAGTGGCAACGCTCAAGGGGGTCCCTGAAAGTAGAAGGACAGGTAGAATCGCTGGCGTGCACTTCCTTGCACACACACTCACTCACCCAGCAGGCGTTCCCCGGTGGTTTGAGCTGACTTTGTTTATCTTGTATTCCTGCTGAAGCTCTCCACTGGGATTGCCATGGAAACAGGAGCTGGCACTGAGGAGGATGTTTTGGCCATCACTGGCCAGTTACCTGAGAGAGAGAGAGAGACAGATACAGAGAGACACACACACACACACACACACACACACACACACACACACACACACGCGCGCGCATGCACGCACGCGCACACACACACACACACACACACAGTGTTATTATGGAGTGGCGTGTTCTTGGCACTCTGTATACCAAATTCAATTCTTAAAGTCTCCTGCTGACTTAAGGTACCCACAACTGAACAAATCTATACAAACAGAGGTGGACCAGTAGCCCTATCACCTAGCATGCCCTCTTTTAACAAAGCTGATCGATTCACATCTCCTCAACTGCATGCAGCAGAATCTCAAGGTCCAACCGCAGCCACACTTCCCCACTTAGCAGTTTTTAAGCAGCACTTATTAATCTCATTGCTGCGTAACAGCCGTTTGCTGAGTATACACTGATTAGAGCGCTAATTGAAAACTTTTCCTTGCCTGCAATGGTAGAATTAAGTTTGAGGAGGCGTGCTTTTAACTAATAGATTAAAGGAGCTTAAGGTGTTCTGGTGACATGCTGCTGGTTAATGTTACAGCCCTCTGATCACAATTAAGTCACGCAGATTAATGCTCTCAGTAATTAATGAGGGGCTTAGTGGCTAAAATCTCAGTGCGGACCCTCAGACTAAGACAAACTGCAGAGTCCACAGTCCCACTACCACAGCCATGTCCTCATTAAAAAGCAATGAAAAATAGTCGCGGTGCACTTCCTTGCATGTCGTTCAATGGAGTTCAATGCAAATTTCATCAAGTTGTGTCTTAGCTGAATTTGCAATAATTTAATTATTGTAGAGACTGCAAATAGTGATACTTGTAGTTTAACACAGGAGGCTTTCTGATCTTAGATCTAAGCAGAATTTCACTTTATGATTTTTCATAATACAGACACTGCATAGATCTGAGTATTCGTAAATATCTTTGATCAGTTTGGACTCATTGATGCTTCCAGCACCTTAGCATAGATTTAGCCGAGTGGAGCAGAGGTCATCGTGCATTAGCAACACAGGAGGCTGAAATAATTTCCATTTAGTCCTTTCAGTACTTACTTCTGAACTATTTAACTACCTGGAATCCCAATTTTTTGCACGTCATTATAGGCAAAAATGTTCACAGGTTTTCAATTTAAAAAGTTGATAAAATAAAATGCTGATCTGTGCTGACATGTTGTGAGTTTGTAAGACCTATTATAGGTCTTACAGTAAGTGGTTAATGACACATCCTAAGCAGGACATTTCAAAATCCACCAAACAGAAAACAATGTGGTCCACTGTATACTTCCTCCTATTCTCCATCACCAGTGTACAACACACAAGAGAATGGGCTACTTAAAAAGTTGAATTCTGGATATATACATTTTTTTTCCAGTCAAGTCAGGAAATAGTGGAGAACACAATGTTTGAAGTGTAGTTTTTCATTTCTTATTGAAGATAAACATTTGAAATCGGCCCTAAAGCCGCAAATTTCATTTCGCCATATTTCATTAAGCATATTGTATATGTGTGTTATTTATTTTAGTTTTTTTTGCCAGCAGCCATCTTAGCTCAGCCACTTGATAAACAGACCCATTGTATCCTCAACTTTAAAACAGTGTCAATACTTATTATATTTAATTCTTATACTTTTTATATTCCTGTAGTGTTCTTGAAACTCTTTGCCAGGGCCTTATCGTGGTTTTGCTCCCGTCTCTGTTGTTGCTGTTAGGGCAAAAGGCCTTCTTTTATCTGTGGCAGTGACTTGACCGCAGGGCCGTGACCAGACCCCCCTCAGTCTATGACTGCGATAGACAGGGGCTCTTGTGCTCACTGGAGTCCAGAATCAATTTCCTGTGCCAGGTAGAAAGTCGTGCTGCATCACTCCCCCTATGTCTTCCAATAATCCCCGTTAACATCACTACCTCAGCCTGCTTCCTAACTCTGCACCGCCGCTCGCTTTAGACAGCCAGTAATGACAAGAAAAGCCTCCGTTCCCTGCCTGAGATATGAGCACCTTATCCATATTTATCTGCCAGTTGCCCGTCTCTGCTCTGGCGGGTACAGCTCCTGCGGGCGGGGGTTGGGTTAAGGGAGCCATGTCCTGCGAGTGCCCCAGCCAATTAGGCGATCTGTCTGGATGGTGTATCATCCGGGGCTGTTGTCACAGCGGCAAGAGATGCTTTCATGTTGCCTTTTATTGGAAGGCAAGGGGAAGAGACAGAGGCAGTCCATGGGGAGACGAGAACAGAAAAGAGCCAAAAGGGATGCTGGGAGAGACCCGGACAGATTTAGGACGGAGCACACTGGAATAATTGGGTAGACTGAAGGAGGGTTATGAGGTAAATGGATAACAAGATATCAAATGAAATACCTTGATGGAAATAGACAAGCTACTGTGAGAAGTAAATCATCTGACAAACTAATTTCTTGTTGTTTTTTTCTTTCTTTTTTTCTTTAAAAAAACACTATAAGTTGACCGGGGTTACTCAGGGATCTATAGGTACTTGGTCCCCTCCTTCTTTCCCTCTACACCAAATCTATTCACAAAGTTGTAACCTTTTAGATCTGCTATTTTAACCGAACGTTCGCCCTAGAATAGGGATGCTTTAGGGTTCTTGTGGTTAAAGGCTATTGTCTCCGAGGACTACAGACCTTCCAGGAAGATGGCCTTGGGGCACTTGGAAGCAGGGGGTGTGGACTCCATGTCAGACAGATCTTCATTTGGCCCTGAGCTTTTGGTTATGGGATTTAGATGAGATTATAGGGTTTGGGGAGGAGGGCAATCCCAGGATTGAACAAAACCCAATGGCTAATCCATGGTGACCCACGCTAATCCACTTATTTGCTAGGTATTAGCATAGTGATCCTTCCCAAGTTAATGCATGTTTCTTTTCCTGGCCAGAATGTGGCTTACTGTACACTGCCAACGCACACAACATGCCAGGTAGCTACTGTAACATGCCAGTTGGACAGACATATACTAGTTAATTAGCATATTGTCTCTGTCGGGCAGAAACCTCATATCTCCATAGGCCTATATCTCCTTTTTTCAACAGCGACAATATGCTAATAGCAAGGCAGGCATCATAGTGTTTGGTTATAATTACTTATGATATTTTTGTTTTCAGTTGAATAGGCAGTTCACACTCCTTCAGCCCACACTTACTTAAAATTATGATTTATTTACATTTTCCTCTATTACTGTTGAACTCATTGTACGTCGCTCTGGAAACAAGTGTAAACTAAGCAAAATGCACAAAATAAAAATGTGGGTGACAGAAAAACCAGTTGTGGTGTCCCGAGTGAATCAGGGACCAAATCCATTCAAGTACATTAGCCTCCCGAGCATCAGGACATTGCACCATTAGGTCTGTTTACGGAGCCATAATTATAACTCTATAATCTACAGCCCTTGACTGAATCAGAGGATGTTGCTATGACTCAGCTCATCAGCCATAACACCTGTCCAAAGTAATCAATCAAACACAATTGTATATTTACAATTCACAATTTAGGCATTTAGCAGACGCTCTCAATCCAGAGCTACTATATAAACTATAAATGTTACTCTTTGAATAGACCCCTTAACAGACGACGTCACACTGATAGGACCCAGTATGCGCGCAACCAGTATGCGCGCAATGAAACCCATTCTGTCAGGTCTCGCTAGGACGCGCCTCACTAGCCAACACACAAGAGGGGGTTGGGGTGTGCTGAAACCAGCGCACCCCAAAACAACAGGTTGGGAATTGATTGCGTGAAACAATCACCTGTGCGTCCAGTCTCAATGTTAGTAAACAAATAATTGGTCTATATACATGAAGTACATTGCAGTGATTTCAGTATTATTCGATATGGCCAATGCTATTTCAGCCAAATAATACAAACCAGCTTTTACACAATCTTGTAAGTTATATTGCATAAGTTCTTACTTATCTGTCAAAATGGAAATTATATGGGCATAATGGGCATTATGCATACTGTGCACAACACGTTTACAACCAATTATCCAAGCTGTGCAATGTACAGTACCATAATACTTTTTGTGTTATGACCATTTGAACAGACCCATCTTCCTCTACCCTCTGCTACACTAATCAAATCCCACTAATTAACAACACATTTTGACCAGTGCTGTAGCCTGTGTAGCAGCCAGGGGCAGCACACACGTTCAGGGAGGATATTGTGTGAGCCTATTCAGTAAGAGCCTCTGAAAGAATACAAACGCAATAGAATTAAGCCAGGCGGAAGGAGGAGGATATATGGGCGACGGCGTGCCCCGCCCCATGTCGCCACACGGGAGGAGAACAAACGAGATCAGATCAGGGAGAGCCAGTCGGGTTAGGAGGCAGGGGATGAGACGAGACGTTGGAAGAACAGAGGAGGGGTGAGAAGTGTGTGAGGAGGGGCATGTCTGCGCCCACCAGCAGGTACACGGTTAAATAGGCAGGCGGGGAGGGGAGGGGGGGGGGGATTGGTTGATCGGCTTAGGTGGACATGACCTCACAAGGTAATCCTGGGGGGCGGGGGGACCTGGAGCAGGAAGAAGAGACTGTTAGCCAGGGATAGACCTAATTAAAATGCGATTTGCACTACAAGGAGCTTATAGACCGCAGTGACATTTTAAGAACCTCCAGCAGGAAAAAAAAGGAAAAGGAGAAAAAAAAGCCTGCTGAAAGACGGATGCTGATTGCCGTCCGTCCGATCCCTATGTCCTGTTGGGCAATCCCTCCCTCCCCCCCTCTCTCTCCCTCTCCGTCTCTCTCTTTCTCTCTTCCTTTCTATCTCTCTCTCTCTGTCTCTTTCTCTCTTTCCCACATCTGTCTCTTTCTCGTTTTCCCACTTTTATAACGCCCCCTTTTCCCATTACCACTCCACTATCACCTCTCTCTCTCTCTCTCTCTCTCTCTCTCTCTCTCTCACACTGAAGGATGTTCTGTGTGGGTGGAGAGATGAGTGACAGTCAGCGAGGGGTGAAGGCAGGGCTTTGTCAGTCAGAGCCTTACAGCGGCAGAAACAGAGATATCTAGCGGCCATGGCTTTTAAGTGGAGGCCCAATGCGTGCTCCCTCCCGCCACCCTTAACAGCAATTTAGTGGCTCTTCCTGCACTGATAACTAAGCCTGTGTGTTTATGCCTCAGTTTGTCTTGTGTTACGTTATTTGTTTTTTATCTTGAGGCAGGTTATTTTTATTCAAGTTTTTTGACAGCTGTTGACACAAGTGGTTACATAAGAATAACACTGTAAAGCTAGCTCATTCAGGGCTATTTTAAGAAAAAAAATATTGTTCTAGCCATATACGCTGCAGAAGCATAAGTGTTCATTTAACTCTGAGAGTGTACGAATGGACTGAAATGGACCCGCCGACCCGTTTCTCACTTCAATCACGAGCTGAAAGATTAGACATGGCCTGAGGGGAGAGAGACGTTTAGTTTGATAGAGAGCGTTGTGACAGTAAACCTTCCATTCCTTTATTAAGTGGTTAGGATTCAGCTATAACAACTTAAAGTGCCCCCCCCCCCCTCCTCATCGTGTTTCTATCCTCTTTCCTTGTCTTTTCAATCAGTACTCAGGGCATTTTCCCCTTTCTTTTCCTTTTTTTCAGTTCGGAAAGAATTGTTGAGACAGCATTCTTAAGATGTGTGATATTTGATTCCAGTGTTACACTATCTGTGAAATATTGATTTCTGTTTTCAGTTAAGTATGGCTTTGGGTTGCCTCCTCATTTTTCACCTCAGATTGCCACGTCAAAAGTGAGAGGAGCTCTTCTCTCCACTTCATATACAGTGTTTTATTATTCCCAATTTAGTCATTGCCAAATCCCCCCCATGTGTACAATCCCCGTCACTGTCAACCTCCACAGTCTGGTCTGGGGAGGGTGTATACAACCACATATGTCTCCTCTGATACATATGGAATGCGCCAGCCACTTTTTATCCAGCTGATAGTGCTCAGTTGGGCATAACGCGTGCAGAGGAACATGCTATCCCTCCCAGTTCCATGCACTCCCTGCTGAACAGGTTCTTCGACCAGCCTGTAGGAGTGTACTAGTGCAGCTTCCCACTCGCAAACATGGCCAGTTGTGTTCGTTATAGAGCACCAGGCCACGCTCTGAACATGGAGGAATTGAACCCCAGTCTCCACGGTGGTGGGCCTATAGTATACATTCTTTCGTTGTTATAGTTCATTGGAAAGTTTACAAATTCACACAGCATAGTCTGCACAGCAGTATAACTTTTGCTGTTTTTCAAAATAGATATCCCCAACATACATACATACACACACACACACACAGACACACACACACACACACACACACACACACACACACACACACACACACACACACACACACACACACACACACACACACACACACACACACACACACCCTGCTAGTTCGGAAAACATGTTTCAGTCGAGCCCCTGGTCATGAATTTTATTTTAAAAAGTTGAACATCTTGTAGTGAAGATGAGGTTGGTGGTGCCCTGTTACTTTTCCAGTGCAAAAAGTATTCGGCAGCGGGCAATCACCGAATAAAATTACATCACATTGGCTTGCTTTGGTGTGATGAATATATCTATACCAGGGGCCCCAAAGGTGGCTATCTGAGTGGATGGAGTTACAATTTTGTGTAGTACCCCTCAGATATTGTATCAAAAAGATTTTCCGAAAATTCATAAGCTTGGGGCATGTTCACAACATGTAGGCCAAATCCCTGGTGATTGGTGGTGCCCGTCACATAACTCAGTCATTTATGGGAATATTATATTTGCCTGCGGGTGTCGCTGTTGAGGGATTTTGCCTGTCAATCATTGCCTCTGCTCCGCCCCCCCCCCCCCCCCCCCCGAAGGAGAAGGATAGGGGAGGGGCAGGGAGGAGAGGGGGCGGGATTAATGGACTGTGACATCAAAGTCCACAGGCAAATCATAGCACTCTGTTTTTTTGGGGTGTAATTGAGGTCAGAAAGGTCGGGAAAAAAATAATATTTTATGTAAAAAAACATAAAGGTGGCCCCCCTGTAGTAACTCTGAGGACCCCCTATGGGTCCCAGACCTCCTGTTGAAGACCCCTGCATACAGCACACTAAACTGAACTAGACAGAGCCTCACATAGATGAGCTGACCGCTTTGAGCACCTCTGGCCAACACTGATCTGAAAAATGTATTCTCATTTCTGATTCTCAGTAAAGCCTATTGTGCAGAGTGCAGACCAGAGTCCTTCCCTGATGAAGTACAGCTATAAAAAAATATACATGACCATTTGGAATGCCTGCTACCTCGAGTAGATGGTCAATTACAGAGAGGGGATGGATCTAAGTTGAAAATACCTAAATACACTAGGTCTGATTGATGTAAGTGAAAGGTTGAAGGTTGTGCATTATACGTGAAAACTAGCAAAAGTCTTTATTTAGCAAAATGAAGTGGCTACTGTCTAAGTCCTCTCCTATTCCAATAAGCAAACCTTGAATTCAGTCCGGCTGCCAAGACATGATGGTTACTACAAATACTGTAGGTGCATACACTTGTGATTCTGCTCTGTGTCTGGGCACAGGTGTGTGTGTGAGTGTGTGTGTGTGTGTGTGTGTGTGTGTGTGTGTGTGTGTGTGTGTGTGTGTGTGTGCGTGTGCGTGTGCGTGTGTGTGTGCGCGTGCGCGTGCGCGTGCGCGTGCGCGTGCTTGTGTGTGTGCGTGCGGGGGCGTGTGTTGTTTTGGCTAGCGTACATTCACATTCTTCTCAGCCAGACTTTTTGTCTGAAACTTGTAGGGCAAAATATGTTAATACACCTAGAAGAGGTCTGAGTTACGTGGGCGGACTCTACAGCAACAGGCTATTACACTGCTGCAAGGCTGAAGCTGCAGAGCTGCCAGATCCTTAATGTCCAACTGCACCCCCTCCCCACATCCATTGCAAACAGCTCCTTCAGCTCTCCTTCAGGCAGGCAAGTTGTACAATAGCTGCGTCAAACTGTGTCTCGTCTAAAGGAAGCTTCAGGCAGACGCTGTGCAAAGGCCTTGTAACTCTTGCACAAACTACACTGGATAGCACAGGATACAGTGTGCATGCCGCGGAGCCTCGGATATGTGGGTGAGACGTGTGACATTCGGTGGAATTGAATATCAGTCAGGAAGAGATTTTGACTCAAAAGAAAGTGAAGTCTGTCATTTCAGGGTAATCGTTGCTTTGAGGTGATTTTTTTTCACAGAAAGACATCAGGCACAGATTTATTTTAACTGGGTTCATCAGGGCACATTTAATGTCGGTATCACCGACTGAATCTGCTCGCATTGATTATATATACTTTCATCAAAAATCTTCTACAGAAAACTTTTACTCTTAAGTTATTCAAGCTTCAATATGGAACGGATTAGATTTTGTCGCGTCAAAACACAAAGGACATTTAAAAAAGAAAAAAAGAACGCCTCCAGAATACAAGACGAGAAACAAGAAATCCCCATTCTTATATTAACAAAAAAACCAACTAGCACCCTGTCATAGGCCCTCTGTTCAGTTGGCCTGAATTGAACTGAGCCTTAGGTCAGAGTGCCCTGCCAGGCACGGCAGCGCACTATAGCTTGACCTGATTGCAGGCTCATTGTGAGAAATCCTGGGCGTTAATGAAAGACATGTGGCACTGCAATAATGCCATTGTCTGTCAAATCTGCTTAGGGATCAAGGGAGCGACAGGGATCTGACAATTGTGCGCATGCAAGGATCATCTGGCCAGCCAATGCCAGAATGATAGCTTAATCCAATCAAAGGCACTGGGATCAGACAATGTGCTGGTCTACTGAAGTTGAGGAAAGATGGCCAACCTGTGGCAGTACTAAACCAAACTGAGAGCTGCTGCAGAGAATATATTATTTGTATTTATTTGTATTTATTCTTTTTATATTTTACTTTCTTCTGTGAAAAGGTGTCTATTTTAACTTTTGTTCTTGAATTTGTGAGGTTTTCATTATTATAGTTTTTTATGCAAAAATAGTAAAGTAATACTTTCCCTTTTTTTTTTTTTTTTTGCTTTGGGGAGACAGATTTGAGACAGTTAGTTCATAATAAGACTAGTTTTGACATTCTTGACATGGCATCAAGAGGAACTTACTGCAAACAGTGCAGCAGAACAAGCAATGATTTCTATATAACCTGCAGATTGTACATGACCAGAAGGATCAGAGAGTTCCCAGTCAATATCCCTGTGATCCTACAATGATCATGTGACAAAAAAAGTGCAAGCGCAAGCAATATGAGACAGGAGCTAAGGAGAAGTGTCAAATTATATTAAATTTTTTGCATATTAGAATCAATAGTTAAACACGCCCAATGTTTTTCCCTCTCTCCCCTCAGGCCATGTCTAATCTTTCAGCTCATGATTGAAGTGAGAAACGGGTCGGCGGGTCCATTTCAGTCCATTCGTACACTCTCAGAGTTAAATGAACACTTATGTTTCTGCAGCGTATATGGCTAGAACAATATGTTTTTCTTAAAATAGCCCTGAATGAGCTAGCTTTAAAGTGTTATTCTTATGTAACCACTTGTGTCAATGGATACTTCATTGTATGACAGAGTTCACAATGCTGAGCTCACAATGTGACGTGGATGCAATGCTTGGTGAGCTTGTAGATCAGCTATTGTTGGCATGTCATATGATGACGTGTAAATCTGGCATTACTCCTGCATTTGTTGGCCAAGCTCAGCAGCTCTCAGAGCCTCTCTCCCCTTATTACCAACCCATACTTTCATGGGCCTCAGCTCAAAATCTTTTCTGCCAGCGGAGAGCTTAAGGTAGGCTGACCGTTCCCCAGAGAACAAGAGGGAGGGAGGGCAGGAGGGATGGTGGAGACAGAGGACCAGAGCAGCTTTACTTGCTCAGGAGCGAGGCCAAGGGGTGTCTGGGGGTCGGCTTTGGGAGGGGTGGATGAGGGGTGGATAGTGGAGGGGGTCAGTCAGGGATAGCCACTGTTCTTTTGTGTTTCATACGTATTTTAACAGCAGGGAGTGGGACGGATTAGAGGCTGGATCAGAGAGTGGACACCAAAACACAATGCAGACAAGCGTATGTCAATCTCCAGAATAAGAGCACATACTCTATGGCTCTACGCCCATACTCTACGCCCTGAGCTCTAAACAATGCCTAAGATATTCTCGAGGATCTAAGCTTCCCGGTGTTGTCTTACGCCAAGCTTATCTCCATTGTTTTGGCCACATGGTGTGCACAGCGCCTCCCATTTGGCTAAGATGTTGAAACGCAAACTTTTAATAAGGTAGCATATATTCCACACGTTTCTTTTTTTAAATAAAATCCAGAATTTACTTATTTATTTGGCCCACAATAAACTGACGAAACACGAATGCATTTAGGGTAAGCAGCGTTCATTAGAGAGTATGATTTGGCAAGTTTTTTTTTTATATACTGCAAATGAGCGTCATGTTGCAACATGTTGAAATGTGTTCACAAATTTGATTACATTTTCTTTAGCAATTTTCTTTTAAAACAACACAAAACAGTACACAGATAAATAGGAGGGGGAAAGTGCCAGGAGGAGGCAAGAAGCCCAAAGGGCTTATACGATGTATAACACAATAACGATACAGTACAAACATTTTTAGTTGATTTAAAAAGAACAATTAGCCAACAAAGTTGGCACGCATGATTATATAGAATTACAGTAATCAATTATATGTTGGTTATACGTTAAATGCTCTATCTTTAGTTCACTGTAGTAAGTTATACCAGGGGTCTTGATGGACCCACTAAACACTAAGGTATGACACTACCCAACAAAAGGCATACAGATTCAACTATACTATTGTCAACGAACTGTTGCAAGTGCTTTCTCTCTAAACTATCTACACCAGTACAGAGTGAGTCACGAAGGAGAGTGTCTGTTTCCAGAATACATAATGCACTCTCGCAATGGGCTGCATTAACCACTTGAACCCTAGTGTCCCAATTCTGGGCATGTCATAATGGGTGAACATTTGGTGAAAATATATAGCAGATAAGACAGAACTGCCTATTTTCGACAAAGAGATTTTGTGTAGAGGGGAAAAAAGGAGGTGGCCAGGGATGGAGCCTGGCTGACCCCAGTTAATGAAGTACATAGGGTTAAAGTGGTTAAAGTCTTTGTCACATTTAATTGAATATAATAAACAACCAATTAACATGAGGGAAGGCCTCCAGAACCTTTTCTTTATTCAGAAATTTCTTTCTTTCTTTCTTTCCTGAATGAAAAATAGATTGCAGATTAAATATAGTGAGACAGACAGAACTAAAGTTGCTGTCTGCACAGAACATAAAGCTCCAGCAGAATATCAAAAGTGTGTCACCATGGCTACTGTACAGGTAGTCTAGGGTCTAGACATGGAGGTGTTATACACTGCAACGATACTAGACACTGGAAAACACGCCAGAACTGTCAGAACCCATTTGAAAAAACAACAAGACCCAAATGGACCGTAAAAATTCACTCTCAGAGTTAAATGTAGAGTAAAATCCTCAGTGTTGATTTATCTCTGAGAATGTACAATTTGATCCGACAGTCAGGGTCCATGTATTCACTCTCAGAGTTAAATCAACCCGCAGGTTAGCAGTGTAGTAAATATAGATGGAGGGGACAGACGACGCCAGAGGTTGGGTGCACGCAAGCTGAATAATTCTTTGATGTTCACATGCAGATGCACACAGACAGTTACATACAAAGGCCTGTGTAAACATCTGTGCATGCATGCTAGTGTGCACACATGCATGCTAGTGTGTACACATGCATGCTAGTGTGCACACATGCAAGATATATGGGTCAAATGGCATTTTCCAAACAATTCATACTGACATAATTTGGATAGTGTGAATCAAAGCGCGAAGTCTGTGCGTAAGACAGCAGTACACCCTGATTGCACTAGACCACACCTAATTTTTCATTCAAACATGCACACAGTAACTTCCAGCATGCACGCACACACAGAGAGAGAAGAGGCTACAGTGACAGAGTTAGACATTGGTTGAAGCATCATTCATGCAGCTGACAGGCTCCAGAGATTCAGGCAAAATCACTGGCCAGGGGGTCAAGACAAGGGCAGGAGCAGCATGCCTCTGGCACACGCGTACATACACACACACACACACACACACACACACACGCACACACACACACACACACACACACACACACACACACACACACGCACGCACGCACGCACACGCACACACACACACACAGACACAGACACACACACACACACACACACACACACACACACACACACACACACACACGCACACGCACACACACACACTAAAACATACATAGTACATGTACAACCACAGACGTGTGCCTAACATGCACACCAATGCAAGCTGATGCGCACACACACACGCAGATTTCTGCACATTAATACACCCGAATGTCCCTGATGCAGGCCTCACCTCCCCTGGAGCTAGAACAGGGCTGCAGTGCCCCACAAACCACCCCCCTTCCCCCTGTCCCGTCCTGTGTCCCGTCCCGGCGAGTAGGCCAATGTCAAACCTGCACAACTACTGTACCACCGATGGCACAAAGCGTCACAGAGGTCACACGCAACTTACTGACTCTCCCAAGTTTCTCTCCTCTTCCTAATGGGCGTCTATTTTTTGTCACAACACTGACTCCATTACCTGCTTGTGCACGCACATTTTCTCAGTTTTTCTGCCTTTGTGTCACTTTCTTTTGTGTTACTTTTCCTTTTTTTTCCCTCCGTTAACACATTGGTTCCCCTCATCTAATCATCATTCGTCTCCTTCCCTTCGTCCCCTAACCACATGCTTATTTGTGGTGGGCTCAGACACAAACAGATGTGTGGGTATTTATAGCCGACTACATTGCTAATTGGGTATTATGGATGGAGTGCGCTTAGCTGGCGTGGGAGACTTCCCTACATCATCTCTCTCTCTCTATCTCTTTCTCTCTGTGTCTCTCTCTCTCTCTTTCTCTCTCTCTCCTCTCTCTCTTTCTCTCTCTTTCTGTCTCTCTAGCACACAGGCACACGCACGCGCATGCGCACACACACACACACACACACACACACACACACACACACACACACACACACACACACACACACACACACACACACACACACACACACACACACACACACACACACACACACGACACACACACACACACACACACACACACACACACGCTCCTGCGCACACAATCACGATTCGACAGCATCTCCAGAGACATAGAAGGAACCATGTGTCCCTACTCCGTGCCATGCACAACACCAACTGCCCTACCAGATGTGATTCTCTTTATCCTTGTTTCACTCTTCCGAGCAACATACAGCTCTCTGTTCGGCTCTCGTTTTATTTTCCCTCTCTTTGTCACTCCCTTGGCATGCAGTTCTGTTGTGTTAGCATCCGGTCATGAGGACTTCCAGGCAGGGGCAGTGTGTGCTAACGTAGCAAGGAGAGGGTGACAGATCTTGGCATCGGTCGTACTGTCACTCAGATGAGTTGAGTCGGTCTCCCCTCGCACCTGGGGGGAGGTTTCAGCGGCGGAGCTGCTGAGTAAACTGGCAAAGGGACGCGACCAGGGGGGCTTCAAGACCTGTCACCTCGGCCGACCTCGCAGCCCTCTTTCATAGCTGCGCTGGGGCCGTGAACTATTTCTTATTTGATTATTGATTGATTGATTGATTGATTTTTGAACATTTTTGAAAAATCTTGAAAGTGTTTGAAATCTTTTTTGTAATTTTTAATTACGGAAAAGTTTGAGAACTACTGATTTAGACGGCATTTGTAGAATCGCCCTCGGGTCTTGATGGGTTAAAGTAAGGCTGGGAGGAAGAGTTGATCCCACACAATGTGTGTGTGAGAGAGAGGGGGGGGGGGGGGGGGGACAAGGCGTGTGCATGATGATAAACCTCATGATGAGTGGTAAACAGGATGCAAGTGCCAACTGGTAGGAAATAAACACAAAGCAGAGAATGGCACAGTTCAGAAACAAACCTCTCTCATACTCACATCCTGTATCTCTGCATAGTAACCCTTTGTTTATTGCCAGCCAACGTGACAAATCATTTTGCCATCAGATTTTCCAAATCTGGCTGAGATGTGAATGAAAGATGTGATGTGAATTTGTGACTGAAGAGCAGGAACTGGTGGGGTTATAGATTTTTTTAATGAATAAATTGTCATTTATAAGCAGTTAACTAACATGCTTCTTTTAATAAAATATATATTCATTTTAATAATGCAGCAAAAAAGAGCTTAGCTTTTAACAGTGACATAATAGGTGAGATAAGTTAGTTAAACTCAATAAATGTGTTTCTAATGCCATCATAAATTAAAGTCATACAGTATAAACAAGTGCTTATAAATCTAATATAACAATAAACGTGTTTATGATGCTATTATTAACAGCTACAATATAGTTTACTTACGTAATATGTTAATATGCTTATTTAAAGGACTTGTAAACCTATGAATTAACATTGCGTCAAAGGTTATGTTTTTTTCTGTTCTTCAGTCCAATAAACATTCATATCTTTTCAATCGGCATATTCTGTCCAAGACAGCCAAGTTAGCAACAGATTTATACTCTTTATACCCAAATCATTACAAATTAACTGGCAGATAAATTTCTCAAATTTCAACAGATCCACTTAATTATACACGTTAAAGATCCCGACAAGATTAACCACTTGAACCCTGCATACTTTGTAGATCAGGGTCCCCCCAGGGGTCTGTTTTTGGGCCCCTCCCTTTTTCCCTCTAAAACAAATGTCTTTGTCGAAAATCGTCTATTTTCACAGAATGTTGACCGATATGACATGCCCAGAATAGGGACGCTAGGGTTCATATAGTTGTGTAAAAGTGTGTAATGACATGACGTATAAACATGTGAATTGGCTGCTTTGGCACATTGGAGGACTCAGGACATTGATAAATAATGAGACAGGTCTCTTCTCCATACTGAGGACCATTGCTTTCAGCCCAGTAACAACAAGATCTGTTGAAGATCCTTTATCATGTGTTGTGTCAGAGAAATAAACTAGAAAAAGTGCTCCCCGGAGCACAGGTCTCCACCAGGTCAGGTACGTTATTGTGGCCTCCTGGTGGCGCTATAATAGGCAAATGTGAAAAGGGTGCCATTTATTCTTAGGTCTTTCACGGCAATCAGACACTGCATTCATGATTTGAGGCATTTTGTTCCAAAAATGTGTTTTGCTAAATTAGTCCTGCTGGTGGCGCTATAACAGGCCAATGTGTAAAGGGTGGCATTTCTTCCTCAGCCTAGTGGGAATGTGCGTGTGAAAATTCACGGAAATCGCAAGCTGCGTGCATAGTTTGAGGCTTTTTGTTCAAAACGGACCAATCCTGCAAACTTTGGAAGCCAACCATAGGCAATGAGGATGGAATATGGGAAATCGGACAGATTTGTGTTGATCACATGACTAGAGATACTGTGTACCGATTTGCATGACGTTTGGATAAAATCTGTAGGAGTAATGTAAAAAAAAAAGGGTTTTGCACAAATCAGCCTCCTGGTGGCGCTATAACAGGCCCATGTGAAAAAATTGGGGCAGAGGTTCTGAATTGGCATCCAGGGAGTGTGTGTGCACAGTTTCGGAGCGACCGGGCCAACGGTGCCAGAGATTAGCTGCTAACACACAGACAGGACACACGGACGGACGGACGGACGGACGGACGGACGGACGGACGGACGGACGGACGGACAGGGGCGAAAACATACTCTCTCGCCATGCCTTTCGGCCTGGCGGAGACAATAATGCGGGAAAATGTCACTTCACCAGCGGGGTGACAGGTGCTGCCAGCGCGTTTTGGCACAGTTTTAGCGATACTTCAGCAGCCATAGGACAATATTTCGCCTCTGTTACTGGCAATACTCAAGTATTTTTTTCCTTTTGGCCAGGCGTTTGGTGCCCCCCTGAGCTTGGTGCCCAGGGCTGCAGCCCTTAAAGCCTGTGCATTAAGCCGGGGCTGTCAATCGCATAGGCCTATGATGACTCTTCAAATGGAGTGTAAATTCATTTAACAAACAAATATTTTGTCCTGGATTTAAATGTTATTTGTTTGGACCCATTCCTTTTAAAATCCATCTTTACCATACACCTTTACTCCGCTCTGACGCAACCCGCTGGTGTGCAGCTCAATGTTTCCCCCCATTATTTTGCGCTGGTATAATCTGAACCTGGGTGAGCCGAATCCTCACACAAGATACACAGCACTTCATGAGTTTTTCTCCTGATCAGCACTGATCACAGCGCTTCTTGGATCCACTCAGGTATTACACATAATGATAAACAGACTAGGACCCAATAGAGTAGACGATTATAAAACATGGACCCAAACTTGTACGGGTCTCGAGTGAGTTTGACTATTTCCTCCCCTGTCACTAAACATGAGTTGATATGTAGTAATGTATGCATTATTTTCCTATTTACCCACCAAAATCCTATCAGATGGATCAGACATACCACAGGATATACATTTAAATAAATAAACACATTCCAACGCTGTTTTGTTATTCTGAGAAATAATATTTTTGCCTTTGGCTATTTTTCTGACCATCCATTTTGGCCTGCACATAGCTGTCTGTCTTTATATCCCTGGGAACCATGCTGGGCCATGACTGGCTACCTGCGGGCGTGAGCCACAGTGCCAGTGCCCTGTCATGCTGTGTGCCCTGCTAAAGTTCTGCCCCAAACTGACCCCTGCTGAGGCGAGCAGACATGGGGGTGATGAGCTATTCCCCAAAGACTTCGACCTCCGACCGACTATGGTCCAGTCGGAGTTGTTTTGGAGATTGGCTAGCAGGGTGTAGAGGAGATAGAGGTTTTCTGAGGTATTTTGCCAAAGTGGTCGTTACTATCAGAAGCTGTGTTTGTTAGATTCATTAAAATGTATAGTATATAGTATACTATATTGATACACATGTGGGTGTGTGTGCGCATTCCTTGCGTTCATGCATGTTTGTGTGAGCCTTATTCTGTGTCATATTTCACAAGTTGTCTTACAGTTCTGACATGATATCAATTTCCCATTAACTAGTATCTGTACTTTGATTGGTCCAAAGCTGAGCTGATTATTCTAAATCAATCATTTATCAAACAGGTTAAAGAGATACATCATGCTGACATAATGACAATTCAGTCATCAAAATTAACCTTGATGCCAGCCACTTAATGATTATATCCTATCAGGTTTTGTGTGTGTGTGTGTGTGTGTGTGTGTGTGTGTGTGTGTGTGTGTGTGTGTGTGTGTGTGTGTGTGTGTGTGTGTGTGTGTGTGTGTGTGTGTGTGTGTGTGTGTGTGTGTGTGTGTGTGTGTGTGTGTGTGTGTGAGAGAGTGTGTGTGTGTGAGTGTGTGAGTGTGCGTGTGCTGATGGTAGTGCCTTTGTCTTCATGTGTACCTCATGTCCTTTGATTCTGCGTATCATATCCATATATACCATATCTTTGGTGTTTGCAACTACAATTTACAATTAGTTTGTCATTTAGAACTTTGGATATGTAATCACGATTGCTAATCCCCTATAGGTATATGCAGGGGGGAAACCAATGATTTTGCATACGTTTGAATGTACTATTAATCACTGTAGCTTATTTGCAAGAAAAATAAACCATGTTATATTTTTATGCAATTGTTGCAAAACACATTAAACAGTGAATGCACTGAAATCTATCTGGAATTGAAACAAATGCAACACGCAGCTGCTATTTTCTCCATGGCTGACCTAATTGGTAGGACAATCATTGAGTGCTATTGTCTGAAAAAAGAGTTTCTCACTCAGATGTATATTTGTGAACAGAAACACATAAGTCATCCTGTGTGTGTGTGTGTCTGTGTGTGTGTGTGTGTGTGTGTGTGTGTGTGTGTGTGTGTGTGTGTGTGTGTGTGTGTGTGTGTGTGTGTGTGTGTGTGTGTGTGTGTGTGTGTGTGTGTGTGTGTGTGTGTGTGTGTGTGGTGTGTGTGTGTGTGTGTGTGTGTGTGTGTGTGTGTGTTTGTGTGTGTGGACTAAACAAACACAATTGGCCATGTCGGCAAGCGAGGGTGTTCTGTCGCTGCGCTAGCTTGTACTGCTTGTTGGTCGTAGCACCTGTTCAGCAGGGAGTGGAACTGGGAGGGATAGAGTGTTCCTCAGCATGTGCTCATACCCTAACGGTGAAACTATACTCACTGTCAGGTGGGAAAAAAGCGGCATGGAGACTCCATGTGTATCAGAGGAGACGTGGTTGTATAGGCACGTTTATTTGTATAGCACAACAATTTCAACAACAATTTCTATACCCTACCCCCCTGGCCAACAGTAGGGGTTGGTAGTGACAGGGACTATACACATGTCATGTGTACTACACTCAAAAATGTGTGTGTATAGTATACACGCACAGCTTGTACAGTGGAGACAGGCAGTGATCTACAGTACAGCCACTAGCATAGCATCTGCAGACCCACCGGCAATAAAAGCCAAAGATGTTTTCGTTAAACGGATTTAACTGAAAGAGGTTGGCATGGAGTCCCGGGAGGCCTGCCAAAGCAACTTTGCATTTTTTTTCCTTGTGATTGTTTTATGAGTCATGAACGTTTTTTTTCTTCTCTTTTTTTGTTGTTTTTTCAACCCGTCATGAAATTATTTGTATTTATTTTCATTCGTCTTTCTTTTCAAACGTCAGCGTGTGAGATGTCTAAGTGGTACAACAACAAGGAGACCAAGAAAAGAAGAAAAGAAGAAAAAAATTTGGAAGGAGAATGCAGTAGAAAAATAAAATGCTTTAACAGAGTTAAAGGGAGCAAAGTAAAGTATTGTATGAGCTGACAACCTCAACCCCAGCCTTGACTGATGACTCATTGACACACCATTGTCTGCTTTTCAATGCATTCATCACTTTTCCTTTGCCGGCGAGGTCACACCATGCTCTTGGCTTGTTGTCTACATTAATTGCTTGATGGCTCGGCTTCGGTGCACCTCGCCAGTCACAAAATGAATTTGCGGCCCACTGGTTTAGGACCACAGGCAGTTTTGAGAGTTGCTTTCATTATGGCAGGTGTTAAAATTGAGAGTGCGAGTGTGGGAAGTTTTCAGTCACAGATGAGGGACACGCATTCATAGAATTTCCTGTTCGCACTAATTTGACATGGAGACTGCTTGTAAATCAAAGTGATAGCCTCAGGTCAGAACCAATGGGAAAATCAGGGCTCTGTAGAAAGACTAGTTTGCTGTGTCTGACACTTGTGGTAGTCTATATGAGGGTTTATTTATCGTGATTGTAGAATTAACTCACCATGTTTAATAGTATGAACTATATAGTCTGCAATCCATAGTACATGCACCATCTGTTTTCACAGTAAGCTAGGTCCTGTTTCACTTACATGTACAGTATGTATATGCAATTCTGTAAATTGTTAATCTGTGTCTGCACCAGTGTTGCCAAAACAAATTCCTCAGTGTTTATCACATTATGAAAATGATAAATGGTGTTAGTGAATGTAGTTACAGAGACACCTAAATCAATGACTGAATAAATGAATGAATGAATAAGTTTACTTCGAACATGATTTAAAAACAACTAAAATACAAAACAGAAAAGAAAGCATAAAAATACAACCTTTAAAAAGGAGTATGATTAGTTATAAACTTGTAAACTCCTACCCGCCTCTCACTCTATTTTCCACTCTGTGTCCCAAAGAAAACATCAATAATAATAACGTAACACTTGCTATGCATACCATGTCTATAATGCATTATAAACATGATTGTAATGCATTATGATCTGCTTATAACACAAAAGAATAAATACTTAAAACCAACCTGTTCACCAATGAAACCCTACACCCATTTGACCGTCCCTGTTCCACACCCAACACCAACATTCTCGCCGAAAACAGCCGGTTGACAAGCCGGTTGACCAGGTCCATGAGCTTCATAGCATGTGCTTGTGTGCAGATGTCTTACCTTGTTGACTATCCTGATCGCTATTTTTGGGCGGTGTAGCCGCCCCTATAAAGGCCCGTTCATAGTCCCTAGATGGGTCTAAAACGTGCGTCAGGGGGTGAGGGATTCCGTCCGTTCTTTACAGACGCATGCATAGTCGCTGACGTTAAATCCGTAGGAATTATAACGTTGGGCGTCGTACACCTATTAATCCACTAGATGGCAGCTGCGAGGTTTTAAATGTTGTGAAAAGTGTTGCCATGTCCGCTTATTATAGGCGACTTTGGGCTTATTTTTCTGTAAAGTTGCTTGTAAACAAACATTGGTGGTTGCAGTTTTATTTGGGCTTGTTTCTAAAGTGTAGTTGCTTATTTGGGCCAATTATTATTTAAACCAGTGATTCTCAAATAGATATTGTAGATCTGCTATTTTCATGTGATGTGGCCTAGTCGATTATTTTGGGCTTGTTTTCATAGACCTGGTTGCTTATTTCTCTCACAAAACCTGGCAACAGCGCTAAAATGGACGCCAAAACAACGCAATAAAAGACACAAACTATAGTCCACAAACTAGACAAAAACAATGGTTGTCTACAAAACGTGAGTTTCGACCCATACTGCACTGTGCTATATTATTTGTGTGTGTGTGTGTTTAGGGAATGGCTGGCTGGGTTCATTTCGTCACAGTAATTAAGTACATTTACTCAAGTACTTCCACCACCAACGTGGGTCTTTTTGTGGAGAAAGAGTGCCCAAGGAAAACTTTTTTTCCCTGATATACTGCCAACGGTTTCCACTGGTACTACAGACAACGTACAAACGAACGTACGTCGGCCTGACGGTGAATGTTGATCGCACGGACGGAAATCCTGGAGCCGTAAGTGACGGAGGGGGAGACAAAAACGACAACGCAAGGAGCGCTGGCGCTGGTTACGTATCCTTACGTCCGACTATGAATGATACTTAAGTGGGGTTGGGAGACCTCATTTATTAGTTTCCTGCACTGTGATTGGCCCATCAGTAGACCCCTAGCTGTATTGTGATTGGCTGACTCTATTCAGCACTGTGATTGGCTAGCGAGACACATGATGACATTAATAACCTATAAATAGGATTATGCACTTCCAAAAATCATTTTTTTTGGAAGTGAGCTTCCATCACTATGATGACCACTGTGGCCATGACCACACCGCCCACTTCACACTGGGTGTGATTTTTTGTAGTGCACATAATGTACTTAAATACATAAGTTACTTTTGTAAGTGTTACCCCAAATGTCTACACAATCATTCAGATATGGTAGTGCAAGTGAGCAATATAACATTGGTTATACTTAGTTCTTACATAGCTTATGGTTTCCAGCAGATTTTGGGGTTCAGTATTACACCCAGAACGTTATATTCAAATACTTGTGTGTCTATTTTATGTTTTCCAAAGAACATGTTTAGCTTTTTTCAAATGTAATGACAATTTGTTTATGTCAAACCAAAGTTTTAATTTACTCATTCCTGTAGTGGTGACCTCCAAAAGCTGCTGCAGATTTCCCCCAGAACAAAACACATTAGTGTCATCTGCAAATAACTAACTAATTTCAACGTATTTGATACACTACATATCAAGGCTGCTGGTTCCAGGGGTGAGGGACATCTTGGGAACTGTGTAGTTTTGCCTGCAGTATCCTGTGTCACCTCAGAGAGAAATAACCCTGGACTCCTCTGTGCAGCATCAGATCACAATATGGCCAACTCCCCGGGAGTGCCCTGAACAACTCAGGGGAAGCAGGAGAGAGTGACTGATTGACTGGCTGAAAGGCTGGCAGAGTGTGATTGAGAAAGACAAAGGGGTGAAAGGCAATGTTGAGAAGGAAAGACGCTCAAAGTGGTTTGACCAAAAAAAAGGAGGCAGAGAGAGAGAGAGAGAGAGAGAGAGAGAGAGAGAGAGAGAGAGAGAGAGAGAGAGAGAGAGAGAGAGAGAGAGAGAGAGAGAGAGAGAGAGAGAGAGAGAGAGAGAGAGAGAGAGAGAGAGAGAGAGAAAGACTAGATTTGTGGAAAGAGCAGAAAGCAATAGTACATTAGAGGATGGGGTGACTTTGAAAAATGAGAAAGAGAGCGGGATGGTAGTGCAGGAGTTTCACACCAAAAAAATACAGAGGGGAGATTGAAACTATACTTTCTTGAATGCTCTTGGAGAGAGATTGGACTGAACTCATGAGAAAAAAAAGAATAGCAAAAGATAGTACATATTCTTTTTTCTCTCCCTCTCTGTTCACAGAGCCATTTACTGCCGTTTAATTCCCCCAGATGAAGTCTCCTTTTTTAACATTTCACAGGTGCACACCATATTACTGGAGTTGGTTCTTAAAAGAATATCCTTTTAAAAGCCTATAGTGAGTCATTAAAAAGTGAAAAGAGAAAAGTGCGTCATTAAAAAGTAAACTAAATAAAACAAAATATATATATTTATTCTCCTTTTACTTTTTAATGACGAACCTAAGCAACTCTCAACCAACCAAAAAACAACAACAGTTTAAGCCATGTTGCCAATAGCACATACAAACAGATCATGAAAAAATACAGAAAATGGAAAACAAATTGAAATCACGTTTGTTTGTTTATCAGAAGTGTGAGGTAACTTTCATCCTGTCTACTTTTACATGAAGCAGAGTGCGGGCATCTGTTAAGGCAGGTTTTCAAAGTGGAGGCCACCATGGGCCACCACAGAAAAATATATAAATTCATAAAAGATTGTTGGCATACCTATTTTGGGTACGTCATTATTGTCAATTCTATATGACAAATTCCTCTTTGTTGCATTAGTGAACACATTGACAGGCTGGCCATGGGATTGTGGGCGGCAGTGGCTCAGGAGCTAGAGTTGCCCGTGGGAACCGGAAGGTTCCTGGTTTGATCCCTGGCTCTTCCTGGCTTAGTGTCAAAGTATGGCTTGTGCTGACTCTGAGCAAGACCCTGAACCCCCTAAACTGTTCAGTGCCCACTGCTCCTAATCGTTAACCACTTGAACCCCATGGCATCCATATTCTGGGAGGAACATTAGACGAAAATAGCCGATCTATAAGCGTTGTGAGCTTGTAGATTGGCTATTTTTGGCAAAAAGATTTGGTCTGGATCGAAAAAAGCTGTCCTACAGTTGTAACTGTAACTGTAACGGTCAGTTTTACTTGGAATACAGGGTTTAAGTGGTTAAGATTGGTAAATGCAGAGCATGAATTCCAGGTATGTACTTGGCAAATACCCTGGCCTAGACCCTAAACAAAACAACAAAAAAATACACATTATACAAAGACATACAGTACACTTACACAAACATGTACACTCTCATCCTACTATTAGAACCCATGGCAAGTGCCATGGAGTGCCACTCAGTGTTTGTGTCAGGTCTCAGCACACCGGTAATCCAACCAGGTTCACACTTGGTACAAATATTGCTCAGTACCCTGGCTAGGACCTAAGCTGCTTTCAACACCTTGAATGTACAGTACCTACACGTTGTACAATTTGTATGAACGTTCATTATTGCGTCACATTTTTACCTGCTATGCCCACCCTACTGCACATGCAGTACTGTATAACCAACAGCTCAGCTCAACAACAAAACATGGACACGACATAAATTTGAAACCAATCGCAGTTTTTGCTCTGTTGTGCAAACATACTGTCAGCCACTGTCACTCAGTGTCGGCGATGTGATCTGTTCAAGGAACAATAACCAACACGTCACGGACAGAACTTCACTTCTTACCGCGGTCTGTTGTCCAAACAGACTGTATGAAGGCACAGGATCACAGGGAAAAAAACATCACTGAGCTGCAGTGATGTTTTTGCAAAGTCAAAGAGCAACTTTTACTTTTGCTCACTTACTTTCTTTACTTGCTGACAAATTGCGCTGCTTCTTTGATTCCTGTCTCTCTCACTCACGTGTGAGTGTGTGTGTGTGTGTGTGTGTGTGTGTGTGTGTGTGTGTGTGTGTGTGTGTGTGTGTGTGTGTGTGTGTGTGTGTGTGTGTGTGTGTGTGTGTGTGTGTGTGTGTGTGTGTGTGTGTGTGTGCAACTCTTAGATGCTATTTCTAATATCTGGCATCTAGAGTTGCAATACCGACCCTTAACAGCCCATACATCCAAACAGAAAAGTCTGATGTGGTTGTATTAAACCACGTTAACTCACCAACATTGCAGCTGTACGGAAAGCTTGGATTATCCTCTTTGTGTCAGCCAAGTTTTAGTTTCATAAAAATTCAAAATAGACATGTTATGAGCTACTTTCTGTCAATAAGTTCCGTGCAGTTAAGTGTTCGAGTTTGGAAGCGCTCGTTGTAAATCACTCAACGGTCCTATGTTTCGAAATTGCATAATGCAGGAGGCAGCAGGACGTTGCGTTATTGAAAACGAGCGCTTCCAAACTCCAACACTACACACAACATAATCACCTGCACAGAATGTATTGACAGAAAGTAGCTCATAAAATGTCTATTGTGGATTTTTAGGAAACAAAAACTTGGCAGATACAAAGAAGATAATCCAAGCTTTCCATACAGCTGCAATGTTGGTGAGTTTACCGTTGTTTAATACAATCAGATCAGACTTTTCTGTTTGGATGTATGGGCTGTCAAGGTTTGGTTTTGCAACTCTTAGATGCCAGATATTAAAAATAGCATCTAAGAGTTGCTTGCGGCTAAGTTGAAGGCAGAGAAGGCAGCAAGCCAATTCACTTGATTATTTTGCACAGAAAATTCTTCTCATGCGTACTGCCAGGCACATGAAAAATGTGAGAGAAGCCCAACTTTTCCCTTTGTTGTCTTATGGAACTGCTGGAAATGCATTGTTTGGAAAATAAGATGAAGATTAGATGGGATATAGATTAACTAGCCTCTCCGAGCAAACCAGACTCAGGGACTGCTGTGATTCCTCCCCTTTGTCTCCTCCACTAGTAAACTAGCCTTTCAGCAGTAAATCCAGATTATGGAAATGCTTCGGCTAGATGGAGCCTAATGTGTTTTCAGAAAGCCAATCTAGATGCTTCCTCCACAAGCGTTTTGTTGTTCCGTCCTGATGTTGTTGTGATGGTTGTTGCTGTTGTTATTCTGGTGACTGGTGTTGTGTACAGTACATTCTGGCACTTACTCTGCAGTCCCAGAGTGCCTGCTGAGTCCCTCATTATTCTGTCCACTGATAGCCCTGGACTGCTGCCACAGGGCCAATCGTCCAGCCCAGCAGGGAGAGCCAAACCAGTTTGTGTTGTAACATCAATTCTTGTGTCCATGTAGTAGAAGTAGTAGAAGAAGTAGTAGCAGTAATGATAATAATAATAATAATGCTTTTGTTTAAAATAGCCTTACAAGTCACCCAAGGACACTTGGGTTATAAGTAAAATATGATCAATATAGTCTAACCTTGTTATGTATAAGGTCTGAAAAATCCCCTCCTTAACTTCTCTGTCAATGATTATTATTATGTCGTTCTGTCATCTGTCTGCATTATCATTCATTTTTATTATTGCACACTTTTTCTTACAATAGTGAATATGTGAGTCTTGTGAAAGCATCAATTAAGTATTAAACTCTTCCCTGAAAATCTCATAGTCTAGACAGACACCTTCATCCAAACGCCTCAGATTTGTAATTTATCAGTGTTGCCTCGTGTGTGACCAAGCACAAAATAGGTTTATCACAAGTAATAGCCGATGTAATACCAGCACGGAGAGAGCATCATTTTAGAAACTGCCTCAGGAGTCTTTTTTCCCCTTTTCTCACCAAAGCCCTATCAAACCCGATTTCTGCATCAGATAACCCAGACGAGATTGATTTCCATCTTTGAAAAACATCTGCATTCTGCTACTCTTCCAAAAGAGCAGAGACTACACAACAAAATCTGATTTTTTTATTCTTTATTTATTCATGCTGCTTCCAAAGTTACATCGTCTCCATAGACTGTTGAATTTGAAGGATGCTTCGTGGGGGCTATATTTCAAACAGCACAACGAGGTCAGGAACAACGAGGTATCTTTGCTTTTTTTTTACTCATGTATTAGCTCAACATATACTGTAGGAAACTTTAAGTATAGGACAGTATACTAAAAGAGTGCAAAGGTATTTATTTGTTTAGTGTTGGAATTTGTGGACTTTGTTTATAAGATGGTATAGTATGGTATCCACATGGTTAAAGAGCTGATTCTATAACCAGACTGTAAAAGAAAGTGCTATTTAGCAACTCAGACCTCTCTGGTGAGAGATCATGGAGAAATGTTAAGAAAATAATAACTACATTTACTTACACTATATAGAAGTGCCAGGAGATACCTTAAAGGCGGTGTAAGTGATATTTGTGTTGTTAAAATAATTTCGATAGCAATCATTGCTATGAGTGTTTGTTCAGCAACATGGGTCTTGCTGTCTCTCCAGCTTTTCAGTAAACTCAAACAGGATACAGGATAAACAAGAGCAGTAGGAAGTCATGAAATAAAACAATGAGCAGACAAAATTGGAACTGGAACACTATAAAAATTTAAGCTGATAAAAGATATTTGTGTGGTTCTCTCTCCTGATATGATAAAACTAGAAAAAAAGCACCCTTCTGGCTTTTGGCCCCTTCCTACGTGAACCCCCCAAACCGCAATCTGTCAACAACGTACCATGTGCTGTTTTGAAGAAACGTTGGCTGTAAATAATCCACCTCCTGCCGTCCCTCTTTTTGTTGTACACCGGCACCACGGTCAGAAAATAAACAATATCGTCTTGTCTGTGTCATTACACATACATTTATGCTACAACAAACACAACCGGATGGCAATTAATTAATGGAGAAAAATAGTACACACTTGCACACGCCAGAAATGACGAAATGTCCGAGACAAATTATGTGAAAGCAAGTCGGACATTGATGAAAATAAACAGCACCGATGTGTACAATTCCAGAGCATTTGAGATAGAAGACCTTCGTCAACGAGAGGTCAGAAAGGCTACGTTTGTGGGCCCGATGGAGTGAATGAAGATGGCACAACTCTTTCTATCTCAATGCTGCGTACAATGTACAACGCTGCAGCGAGCCGTTTTATTGATAGGCAGGAGTGGGCAGAGTGTGGCGGCCGATCGCTTTTGTGGACAAAATATGGGTCAAAAACTGAATATTATTGTTATAACTGTCAAATTTCTGTGTGCTGGGAGAAGCGGCACGAACAAACACACAAAATCCACCCGTATCTAATTGTAGTATAACATTGATATCCCGACCTGAAAATGCATTTTCTATTTACTGAGCTGGAGAGATGGGGAGACCCCTTTTACTGAAGAAAATAAACCGTGAAAAAAAGAAAAATAACTATTGATTACTATTGAAATAGAGCTTTAATTGTGAAGAAAAAAAATACAATAACATTTTCTCTAACAAAAACATATCACTTACACATTAAAGAAATGATTTGAATTTGATTGCCATTATTACTTGAG
>NC_137622.1:19758914-19763914 GCF_963280865.1 Gymnoscopelus braueri
ATGGGCTCGCGAAAGTGCATCGCAGTTGCTGGACAAAATCGGAAATGTAACGGCGCAATGTGTTTTCAAACAATTATAAACACAAAAAAGGTTTCAGGGCTCAAGAATACATAAATTACCGCATACCAAGACAAAAACACATTAAGTTGAGAAGTAAACACCAAAATTGCACAGTACTGTGTGAGGCAGCAAAATGAATTATGCGTTATGAGTTTATATATTTGTTTATACAATTTCACAGAGCATAATCATCTATATCTAAAGCCAGGTTCAGATATGTCAGAGGTATACAGTGAAATCCTCAGTATTATTCTATCCATTTGGTACTCTATGAGATTGTACAAACGTATCCAAACAGAGATTTACGGGTCCATGGTTACATGTGTACACGGTCAGAGTTAGACTAACACTGAGGATTTCACTGTGTATATGACCTTAGCCTCAGCTGCAGTATTAAAAACATCTCCCTACCAGCCATCATTACACACAGCAGAGTCTCTCACTGTCACCCAGTCCCTCTGACGCTGTGCAATCAACATCCACCGTAGAGTTTATGAACTACATGTATGCTCACTCAGGGATGGCCATCATTTTCTGGGTAATTTTCTCCCTCGCTGCCGGCGAGTCACAGAAACACAGCCATGCGTGCACACGCGCTCACATGTGTGTGCAGGGCTTGATTTGCTGGGGAGGGGGGAGGTGGAGGGGGGGTGTTCAGTCATTTTTATTGCCGGTGGGGATGTGTTTTTATCCCTGCTTCTGTTCAGACTGAATTAAATACATGCATTTCCTTTTGGGAAATGTAGACTGATACAGTATGTTTGATATTTATGTGTGATGGATGATATCACAATCTAACAATTTAATTACAAATTTACAGTATGTTAACTATACAACATAGCAGATCTACAAACAGTTTTTTTAAAATGTTTTTTTCATTAATTTTATTTTTTACAAATCAAACCCTGCATGTGTGTGACAGTGTGAGAGAGAGAGTTTGAGAGGTGAGTCGGGTTAGGTATAAGCATACTGTACAGTGTACAGTATGTGAAACCAATGATTTTGCAGCCCGTCATTTGAACGTGGTGACATCCCTGTCGAGCTGGAATAAGAGCACCATCGTAGTATACAATTACTCTTCTTTCTCTCCCCATCACGCACTCCTAAGTGGTATTTAAGCCTGAAACAATGTGACATGTACTGTACCTCGCAGTGTGTGCTTCTCTGAGATTGAGGTGGTATAGGAAGAACAAATTGCACGTGTCCACTGGGTGTGGGGAAGATTGCGTATGCATGTGTGTTCTAATTCTAAGATGATGGTGAGCAGGAGCGTGCGTGTGTGTGAGTCTTTGTGTGTGTGTGTGTGTGTGTGTGTGTGTGTGTGTGTGTGTGTGTGCGCGTGTGCGTGTGTGCGTGTGTGCGTGCGCGTGCGTGTGTGCTTGTGTGTTTTGCGAACTAGCATATTTGCAGGCATATTCTCTTTGTTGTGGCTGTTTCATTTTAATTAAATCCTAACACTGGGCTTAATTACTGATATGATAAACAACAGCGCTGGAAGAGATGGTGAATATCTTCTCTCCCACCTCTCTCTCTCTCATACTCTCTCCGCGCTCTCCTTCTCTTTCACGCGACTTGCTGTATCAAAGCACAGGCAATGCTTGGCAGGCTGACACAGCACCTCATGTGTCGCACGCGTGCTCACACACACACGCACGCACGCACGCACGCACGCACGCACGCACGCACGCACGCACACACTGCAGTCTGCGAGTGTTCATGGCTGTTAATAAAAAAATGAGGCCAGAATCCCTGAATCCCAATGCTAATCACTTTCGCTTTCCCTGGCCTGGGACCTCCACTTAGAGAGTGTGTGTGTGTGTGTGTGTGTGTGTGTGTGTGTGTGTGTGTGTGTGTGTGTGTGTGTGTGTGTGTGTGTGTCTGTGTGTGTGTGTGTGTGTGTGTGTGTGTGTGTGTGTGTGTGTGTGTGTGTGTGCGTGTGCGTGTGCGTGCGTGCGCGTGTGTCCTTAAAAAATGTGTATACCATGTGTGACTGCATGCACATTTGTTGTGTGCATTTGCATGGATGCATGGTCTGCTTGTGTGTGTGTGTTCGTACACATACAGTACAGCACATGCACATCCATTCCATCCATGTGTATTTCCCTTCCTTTTTGATTGATTGATTGATTGAAATTTTTATTAGGCAGAAGAATGTAAAACAACACAGTTACATTTATAATGCTTTTGTCTAAAAGGTCCGGCCAAAAAAGTCCTTGCGGACTTGTTTCCGTTGGGGTCCTTGAGTTAATTTCATAGACATATATAGTAGCAACCAAACAGTTCAAAAATCAACATGAAAATACAGATAATACAGAAAAAGTACCACTATGTACAAAAAAAGCAAAAAAAAAAAAAAACATTTAAAAAATATATGTACAAAAAAAGGGGGGGGGAAGCATGGAAAAATAAAAATTATATACAAAAAAAAGCATGATGAAATACAAAATATGTACAAAAAGGGGGAGGGGGGGGGGGGGTCGTCTGTCTACAGGGAAACTGGTACTAGCTCCTCTTTCGGCCTCCAGAAAGATGGGTTTTTAGGGCTGTTTTGAATGAGCCCAGCGAACTGCATTTTTTGAGGGATGGGGTTAGACTATTCCATTCCTTGGTGGCTGTGCTATAGAAGGAGAATTTGCCCATGTTTGTTTTATGGGTGGGTGGTACCAGATTGTTGTTTACGCTCCCTCTAGTTTCGTGGCTGTGGGTGTCACTAACTTTTTCGAGGTATTTATACAGATATGCGGGTATAGGGGGCATATCGGGCAAATCTGCATTTACAATTTTGAAGACCAGACCCATTTTTAGTTGTTTAACCCTGTCTTCCACCCTGAGCCAGCCTAGGCTGGCAAAGTGAGTGGGAGAGAGGTGGGTCATGGGCCCCAGTCCGAGAAGTAGTCGGATCAGTTTGTTTTGGGAGGTTTGAAGCTTAGTCTGCAGTGACACTGAGGTGTTGGAGTACCAAGAGGAGCTAGCATAGTCAAAAAGTTGCTGCATGTGACAGTGTGACAGTACCAGCATCACACAGCAGCACATGTCTTCTTTGCAAAAATGACACTTACATTCACTTACAAAAGAAAACATTCCTTACCTGAAAGAGAAACAATTCAGTTTGTTACCAATTTCTAGACCTTTCCCCACAAAGTAATTGTTTATTTAAAAGTAGCTTAATATGCTTTGCACAGTGAGTTTGTTGTAATTAACCTCTTAATTAACCATTGTCTTCCCCCCTCTCACTCCCGCCTTTCCTGTCTGTTCACTTTATGTGTGGAATAAAATCGGACAAAAACAAATATAAACAAGGCAAATGAAAAATGGAAAACAAAAAACAAGTGTAGTAGCTAGTGATGGTTTGATTGACAACTATTGTTAACCACTTATACCCTATAGTCTGTTGTGCAACAAATAGTGAAAATGGGGTATCTTTTTTTATGTATTTACCTGTGATGACATGCCCAACATATGGATGCCAGACTTAATGAGGTTAAGGGCTGGTGGAGGCTCCAGATGTGTTGTGGTTTGTCAGTATTGTCTGTGGACAATAGGGCCACTTTAAAGCTCGTCCAGGCGCCTGCAAATCCATTTGGATACACTGGCTTGCTGTCTCGTGGCCGAAAAGGACCCGCGGTGCCAAAGATGTGTCACAGGCCTCACCAATCATCCGTGACATATTTTTCTGTGCATGTTCCCTGTGCAAGTTCCCTGGGTCGCTGGCCGTTGGCATGTTTGTGTAGGGATTGTGAGAACCTGCGCGCATTCGCATGCATTTTGCACAGCCATAAGTATGAAGTGACTCCTAAATCGATGTTTTCATGCATTTATTTATGTATTCAAATGATGCCTGTTGTTGTGAGTTTGTGAGATATTTTCTGGGAGGTAGAGTGATTGATTGTGTAGTAATAGGTAGGGCTTCTGTGGAGCACTTTTCTGTCTCTCACCATCTGTTTGAGTTCAGCACCAGTCTGCACAGCATGCCAACTTATCGCTCTCTCACTTGCATTTTCTCTCTCTCTCACGCACGCACGCACGCACGCACGCACGCACGCACGCACGCACGCACGCACGCACGCACGCACGCACACACGCACGCACGCACGCACGCACGCACGCACGCACGCACGCACGCACGCACGCACGCACGCACGCACGCACGCACGCACTCGCATAGAAGTGCAGACACAAGTATACAGCACAGTACGCTCGCTCGTTCATGCACACACACACACACACACACACACACACACACACACACACACACACACACACACACACACACACACACACACACACACACACACAGACACATTGCAGTATAAAAATAAGTAGTAAGACCAAAGCCATGATGACTATCAGTCTTTTCAGTGACATCACATTGTGACTCAAGTGCCATCTCCAGCCCTATATGGACCCTCTCTGGTCCTTAATTAGGGGACTTACAACATGCCTGATTTATATGGAGGAACAGCCCGCAAGTCCCATTAGTGGGCTGTTCAGTGTGCATGTGTGTCTGTACGCAGGTAGGTCCATACCTCTCTTTGCGTTCATTTTATGCACATACTGTATTGTAAATCACTCTGTGTGTGTGTACAGTATGTGTACGTGTATGTGTGTGTGCGTGCGTGCGTGCGTGCGTGCATGTGTACTTGCAGTCAGTGTGAAGTAGATTGTGTGGCCTCGTGAGCTCTGTGGAAACAAACTTCTAATTAAAGCTTTACATTTGGCTGCCAAACTCCTGGTGCTGATATTGGCTCTGGTTCTGCCAACACTGCACACTGCACACAGCGCTTTTGATATACTGTCTAATATAGCTAACGCAGGCACGCACGCACACAGGCATGCGCGCACGCACGCTCGCGCGCACCCGCGCACACACACAACAAAAATGCACACATCATTACACTGGACGAAAATTAACTTATTAGTTCCTTCCTTGGCCAGCCTGC
>NC_137622.1:19768914-19771414 GCF_963280865.1 Gymnoscopelus braueri
CACACCATTGTCAGAAGAGTGACAACTGATGGAGAGATTCTACTAGTATAACCTATCAACTGTAGTACTCTATATAGGCATGCATAATGCTTCATCACCCCTTCTTCAAAGATGTAGCTCGTCTTTTTATGAAAGCAGTTTGCGTAACCCTACCATGGTACAGAAAGCAACCCCACTGTATTGTATGCTCCGTCAGTAAGAGAGAGAAAACAAAAGATTATAGCATCCTTGTGTTGTCACAACTTAAATATGGTGGCAAAATTCCCCGTAGCCACCGGTACGCACCCCGCTGACATTCTGCGACAACATTTCTGTCGTATTATAGAACTTGTTTGTTTTTTCACAGCATATATATTTGCTGTATTTGATGCTGCTATATCAAACGCTCTCTGGAAAGACGGAGATGTTCGGTGAAGCGTTATGTTGTCCTTGCCTTCTTTCTCTCTCTCTCCATGGCTTTGACAGAAACTCTTAACAAGGACAGCCGGTCGAGCCTGTCTTGTGTATCATGGTGCAGGGGGGACAGTCGGTGTGTTCCCACAGCTGGGAGAGTTTCCCCATGCTACTACAAGACGCTTCCATTCAAGCAGTGGGGAGGCCGCAGCGCCCCACGGGTAGTTAACATTAAGACTAGCCGTGTTGCTAATTAGCAAAAACAGTGGCTGTCAGGCAACACAGTGTAGTCCTCTAGCATGATAGCTATACCACTGACAGGGCAGATCTCTGTCCCTCTGTGATGGCCAGCCACCGCTGTCACTTTCCCTCGCTCGCCCTGTTCCCACTGTCACTCATAAGATGTGACATCCCCTACTTTTATAGAGGACTGCAGTCTTTCTCTGCCAGTCTCTTTCTGTCAGACTCTACCTCCACATTGCCGTATAGCTTGAGCTGGTGGATAAACTGCTGAAAGGTTGTACACATTGTTCTGTCGAAGATAATGGCAAATATTTGGGGCCATTCGAGACCATTTGAATCAAAGCACTACAGTGATATGTTTTTTAGGATTGGTGGCTTTAGTGGGAAATTAACCCATAACTCTGGCCGCTTTGATGTCATGCTACTACTCATAGATGAGGTATAAGCAAACACCTTACTCTGATGGTGTTACAGTGTGTGTCCTGTATTACAAAATGAGCTACTGTACACAGGACCATCATACTCTAAATATGGATACTCATCATCCCTTCCGTTTCCACAACTCACACCACCCCTCTCTGTCACTGTCAGTCTCTCCATTTTACCATTGTCATTTGGAAGCAGATATATCTTCTTAAATCTTCTACACAGGGCTCTCCCTCTCTTGCGCAGTCATTTTATCCCCATTTCTCTTCCTGAATTGCTCCCTTGGATGCTGCTTGGCTGCCACTCTCTCCCGCTCCCCATCCCTCCCTCTTTGGCTCTCATCATTGGCCTCTATGCTGGCCTTATCTCCCCCACCCCCACCACTCTCCCCTCTTATAGTATCTCCTTTGTAAATGAAACCTCGCCCTGCCCTACATTTGCATGGGTGGGAGCCAAGGCGTTTGGCTTGGGGATATGGCTGTAAAGAGAAGAGGAGAATCTCATTTCCATGTATAACGAAGTCCTTTCTTGAGGGAGAGGAGGAAAACACACGAAAATGGATTTATTTATGTATGTATGTTTTGTCAGAGATTTCCCGAAGCAGTTCAAGTCAATCCAGGAAGCCAATTATGCGTTGGATTGCAAGCATGAGAGGGATTTATTTATTTATTTATTTCTTAAAGCTTGCTGCATCGCTATCCCCCTGCCTCTAAGGGGCAAAAAAAAAAAAGAAAGAAAGCAAAAGCATTGAAACGCTTCCATGCCTGCGCGGCTTCAAATGAAGAGGTTAAGGCTATTCCAGCCTCATCATTTCTTTATGTCGTTTCTGTTGTTATCAACTAACAGCCTTTCATCTTTTTGTTCCTCTCTTGCTCGTTCCTTTCCCAAGTTGCGCTCAAGGCCCATTTTAGAGTTGTGAGCTTCAGGCGAGAACTCTAACTGCGCCAACTATTGTCTTTTGCTCTTTTCTCATGGTGTGATGTCAGAGAGACTTGGCAGCATCATGACTCACAAAGGGCCGGAGCGAGAGACAAATAGAGCGGGCTGACTTAATAAAGAGCGCTATCCGCTGGCTCTTTCAGACGCTGTTGACAACAACGTTTGTTTTTGTTTTTTAATCAAAAAGGAGCATGAGGCCAAAAGCGGAGAATCGGGATTAAAGGCATCTTACATCCTTCATGATTGTTCTTCTCCCCTTTTGAATCTATGATGCAAGAGCAGCTGTTATCACTAGAAGAATGGGCAAGAGTTGAATTATGAGTCAAACTTTCCGAAGCTTTTTACGTATTTCCTGCACCTTAACTATTGAGAGGCTTAGTTGTCAGCCTGCCACACAGATTTGGGGACAGGAACCAAAAATGCTAACTCACTGTGGGTATGAGAAATAGGAGACAGGGAAGGAATACTGTCCTTCCTGTATTCTGTTTCCTCGGAATTT
>NC_137622.1:19778914-19996414 GCF_963280865.1 Gymnoscopelus braueri
ATGGTATAGATCACCGCCACAGAGCTCCTGGTGCTCGGCTGATAACAGGAGCATCTTCACCCTGCCACTAAAGCACATCCATACATCTAGGACATAACGCATGCAAAGACGCCCTGCGCTTCATTCTATTTATAGTTTGTTTGCACTTACAGCAAACTACCATGAAGAGGCCATAGGTCAAAGTAAATGTAACATGATTGTGTGTGTACTGTACTGTACTGTACTGTACTGTACTGTACTGTACTGTACTGTACTGTACTGTACTGTTCTGTGTGACCTGCGGTGCGCTAGCTCATTTGGAATGCAAAACGCACGGCTAGTCAACATCTTGTTTAGAGAGAGACCATATGTTTGCTTTGGAAGCCTGCTAGCCTTTGCCCACAAACACGTTATAAAGAGGTGCAAAGGATCACACACCCGCATGCATGCACGCACGCAAGCACGCACGTGTGCACACACTCATATACATGCTAATTCAATATACAAGCAGTTGGATGGCCTCCAGGAGCTGGAGACCTGTATGACCCCAGTGGGCTTCTCTAACCTTGGGCAGAGAGCCAGGCGAGGCCTGGATGGTGCATGTTGGATGGAGCGCATGTACGCCTGGATCTCTCTGCTGCATGGAGTTCTGAGGGAGAGTCTGGCAGGCATAGGAGCCCAGGGAGGTGCAGGGCGAGACAGGTGGAGATATACGTGGAGACGAAGCTCGCTGCAGTCAGGAGGAGAGTTCTCACAATGTGAATCACCTTCTTTGTAGTCTCTCTCTCTCTCTCTCTCTCTCTCTCTCTCTCTCTCTCTCTCTCTCTCTCTCTCTCTCTCCCTCTCCCTCTGCTCTCTCATTTTCTTTATTCCTTCTCTCTCAATGCCTCTATATATAAATTCACATTCTTTATATTCTATACTGTCTATCTATTTTCACTGCTACTTTGCGCTCACACATGAGCCTGCACACACAGGCACATGCGTGCTCACGTGCAAGCACACACACGCACACGCGCAAACACGCGCGCACACAAAGACACATACAAAGCTGAAAACCTGCACCTTTGCAGGTATCACCCCGCACCCCACTCTGACCTCCTATAGATACTGGTGGCTGTGGATATAGGAGGAACAAAGCCTTCTGGGATAGAAGGGCAGAGCATAGTGGCCTTGTCAGCCAGCTGACCCCTCCGTCTGACCTCGAACCCTGCCACTGACAGACACACCCGACGGACAGAGCAGAATGCAAAGATGGGATTGATGGGAACAGAGAGAGAGAGAGAGGAAGAGGAAGAGGAGGAAAGAAATAAGAGAAAGAAAAAAATAAAGTAGGGAATGGAAAGAAAGAAAGAATGAAAGAAAGATTGATATATTGTTGAAATCCTGGAACAGTGTTGTAAATTGTGAGCGACATGAAATGTATTGAATAAATGTAATTGTTTGTTTGTTTTTTTCACACCAGTTGTCAACCACAGTTTATTTTCCATAAACTTGTAACGTCACATGAATGTGTCCGCCTCAGATATGCACTTCCTTCGTCTTCAACACACCTGTCACACTTGTTTTTCTATTCTTGGTCACCATTGTGTCTGGCTTGATGAAAATCTTACCTGCACATCAATCTGCCTTTATGTGTGAAAATGTGAAGGAAAACAGCAACATAAAAAGATAAACTTTGAAAAATAAAAATAAACGGGAACAGTAGTGACTACCATGCAGTGACTGTCCCGACATCTGAAGGTCGTCATCGTACTATCAGCGATCTGCTGTCCCCATCTGTCAGCCAGAAGGGACTTTGCTGTGGGCCTGCTATGAAAAGAGCAAAGTCTGCATAAAATGAACACTTTTCATTTTCATCTTCATTCCGAAGCACAGAGGTAAAACGGCGTGACAGAAATCTGAGTTGAAAACGTGTATTACTTTTGGATTTGAATGAAGACAGCGATTTGTCTTTGAAAATCTTAAATTGAAACACAGACAAAATAACTATGGTTGTAGCGGTAGTGATGGTACAATGATGTGTCCAATTAAATGTCATTTACTGTAGAAAGGTAGTGGTGATGATTATGATGATGGTGGTGGTGGTGGTAGTTCTTGCAGGGATAATGATGATGCAAGGATGATCTCCGTTGACAGAAAGAGCAAGATTTCATTTCTACGAGAGAGAGAGAAAGACTGTATGAATCGGTATAAAGAGGAAGAGAGAGTCAGACAGAGGACGAGAGAGATTAGAGATGCTGCTTGCTAGATGTGGCAGCACATGTTAACATTATGCCATGATTTGTAGCAAAATGAGTGTGTGTGTGTGTGGGGGGAGGGTGTCTGGAATCAAGGAACTCTGCAAACACTCTTAAACAGCTCGGCAACCTCATGCAGACAAGATATGCACTCGCGCTCGCACACACGCGCACGCGTACGTACGTACGTACATACGTCTGTCTTGTCATGTTACTCCAGTGAGTACTTCATATGTACCTGTCTGTGTGTGACAGTCCTACTGCATACAGTGCCAGGTCTCCTCTACAGTTGTGGAACTGCAGAACAGAATAGGCTGGCATTTTAATATGCCAGTATTAAAATGCTATACCAAGTGGCCTATTTTCTGTGTTTTTCGCTATCAGCATTGTCCCATAAGCTTTCAGTGGAACACGAGCTGCACTTAACCAAAATGACATGGTTCCGTTTTTCTGTTGCTGTTTTCTTTTCTCACGGGGTACCCTCTAGCTTACATAAGAAACACACACGCATGCATGCATGCAAGCAAGCATGCAAGCATGCAAGCACAGACACACATATACATAAACACACACACACACACACACACACACACACACACACACACACACACACACACACACACACACACACACACACACACACACACACACACACACACTCAGCCGCCCCCGCCACACTTAATGTTTTCTCTAGCAACATACAGTACATACAGTTTGATAGTGTTAAAATAATCCAGCCTCCCTTTAATAAGTCTCCCCCCCCCCTTCTCCTTCTCATGCGTGGCCCCAAAAGAATCCTGGGAAATGTTATGATCTACACCCTCAGGCTTCAGTCGAGCTGCCACAAATTTATTCACTTTTGTAGCATAATTGAATTTTTCCTTCATAGTAGGCCTATTCCACAGGGGGTTGGGGGGTGGAATATTGGAAGCCAAAAAAAATTGTCAACTGCTCTTTGGGGGTCTCTCGCTCTCTCTCGCTCTCTCTCTCTCTCTCTCTCTCTCTCTCTCTCTCTCTCTCTATCTCTCTCTCTCTCTCTCCCTCTCTGTCTCCCCGTCCCCTTATTCTTCTTGTCTTGATGCTCCCTTTTCTGTGACTATTAATAATTGACTTGATGTGTGTTCTGGTGTATAGATTTCACCCCGCCACTGACTTTGTGGTGATTGGTCCTTTTCATTTGCTGAGTTTTTGAGTCGCTGTCGGTGTGTTTGTTGTGCTTCGAAGTTATTTATGGGACGGCCTCAGTGGCAGCTTCTGTCGTGGGTGAGGGGGGGGTCGCTTGCACGCACGCGCGCGCGTGCCAGCGTGTGTAAACAAAAAGCAATCAGAAGACACAACACAAACAGAAACACTTTAATCTTAACAGATTGCTGAAGCTTTGATTCATGGCAAACCGCATTGACAACATTGACAGGCCTTTATAAGTCCCAAGTCCCAAACTGACACTTCATTCAATATGTCCCATCCTTCGTTATCCGTGTCTTTTTTGTCAGTGCCCTGAGATGCTATCCACGCAGATGCACTGATACAGTGATGTACTTACTGTTGTTGCGCACGGGTGTTGCATACCAAGAAATAGCAGATCTATACAAGTTCTCAAGTTGTGAGCTTTAGATTGGCTATTTTTGGTGTATAACATACACACGCAACTAAGTACAACTCTGGCTGGAGATGCATTCTTGCAGAGCAGCACACTCCGGCTTACAGCCAGCCAATAGTTTGTGTATTCAGGTCACTTTGTACATTCAAAGCAATCACACACACCATGTTTCTCTGCATCTTTAATGATTTAGCTCGCTCTCTCACTCTCATGCGTGTGCACGTATCTGCACAGGGTGTGCATGTGCTTGCACACATACTGTACACACACACCCACCTACACACACACTCACACAGACACGCACACGCACACGCACACACACACACACACACACACACACACACACACACACACACACACACACACACACACACACACACACACACACACACACACACACACACACACATATACTGGGGTGCATCGGTCAAATATTTATGAACAGGAGATGCTGGTGTGCTTATTGTACTTGATATAGCCACAGGCAATTTCTATTGGTCTTGCTTTGGTTGCATTGCTAGCTCTCAGATGGCATACGTACTGTACTCAAAAAAGCAAAATGGTGCAAATATAAACCTTGGTATTTGGCCCCTGTGCAGTGATCATTTGTGTGGGATTGTTTTTGTGGTGTTGCTCCACACAGACATGATACTGTATGATGATGGTAAAAGCCTTGTATGTCAATTTAAATGGATACAAACTGAGTTTTCTTTCAAACAAGCTGTTTGTGCATGGACAGCACGTAACAGCTAAAGTATGATTTCCAAACAGGGTTCACAGCTGTTCCATTTATATTGTTTGTTAAACGGTGGAAAGTCAACATAATTGTGCAGCAAACCGTGAACCTACAGTATGTGTACGTAGCCATGTTAAAGCAGATCAGTGTAAACAGAATAAACAGCCTTTGCTTATTTCATCTGGCCAGGGACATTTTTACACTACATTTAGCTTAAGCTTATGCTCTTTTCCAGAGCAGCTTCAAAGTTGTCAAGAGGTGGTACCGGTCAAGGAAAATAAAGCTTGACCTCTCACAATTATTACATAATCGTAATTATTTGAGATCATCACAATTATGTTGCATAATTGTCACACTCGTCATAATTATTTCCATGTTGAGAAATGTTCATACATTGGTTTTTTTCCAAAAATAGCAGAAATAGCCACACGCTCACAGCGTGTGGCTACACGTTGTGAGCTTGTAGAGCTCTGTATATAGATTTCAGAGATCTATTTCTGTAGTTGTTTCTTTACAAAGCCGAAAAGGTAAACAGACATTTATTTTTCATTCATACCTTCCAATGTTCAATGCCAAACAATCGTTAATTATTTTATGACAATTAATCGTCAATTAAAATGTCATGACCGACAGCCCTGAATAAAGCTGGACACGTGTTGTGGTGAATGAACATGTGACATTCCAATCACCACACATGTCTATGAGCTAATAAAAAGCTTTAAAGAGTATATTCAATAGTTACACAAATAAGTATCAAAACATTTAGAAAAATATAACATGATGCACATACATGCTCACACACTGTCACATACAGTGGGTATAAATAATTGAAGTCAGTAAATCTCAGCATAGAAACCAATATACCTCCTGCAGCTGTTAGACATTATGTTTCTGCGAAGCACCTTGATCTAAAACAAAATTCATTTCTCACCATAACTCATTTCGCACAGTCGCATCACACACACTCATAACATATTCAATAAGCGAGGACTTGTCACCTGCAGGCATTTCCAAAACCAATCCATACAGGGTGAAAATTGGTTGTGTAGCCTATCACTCTGTTATCTCGGTGACTCTGGCGGTATTGAGTAGAGTGACCTTATTGATTCAGTAGCAGGTCATTGATCAGCTGAGAAGTTGATACGAAAGAAAGATTTGACCAATATTGAGTGATTGTACTAGTGAGCATGGCGAGTAAGGGCATGCAACTGTGTGTGTGTGTGTGTGTGTGTGTGTGTGTGTGTGTGTGTGTGTGTGTGTGTGTGTGTGTGTGTGTGTGTGTGTGTGTGTGTGTGTGTGTGTGTGTGTGTGTGTGCGCGTGTGGGGGGGGGGGGGTGTAAATCAATACATACACACACACACACACACACACACACACACACACACACACACACACACACACACACACACACACACACACACACACACACACACACACACACACACACACACACACACACACACACACACACACACACACACACACATTTCAAAAGAATAACACATCTAGGACAACAACTATCAATGCAGAATAAGGTTGTTACAGGCCAAGTATTGGAAACCAGTGAGAATGACCGTCGCTGAGAAGCACATTCTCGGTCTCTTCTTTGCCTTGATTCTTACATCACTCCGACAGTTATAGACAGGTCTAGATAACCTCATAGATTGGGGCCAGCCGTTAAGTTTCTGTTATTTTGCCTGGGCTACATACACATATTGACTCTCTCCCCCTTCATTGGTTCGGCACCAGGGGGCTTAGTAGGAAATGGATTTGGATCAGGGGGGAGTGGGACTAATTTTAAACATGTCAGTCAATACATTGATGTCACAGGCAGGAGCAGAGGCGAGACGCCGTTAAATAAGCAAGTAGGAAAACGCAGAGAAAACCTATCAAGCAAGAAGAAAACGAGCGCAGTAGAAAAGTACATATCTATTCTTTTATTTCAGTGGGTGGTTTTCCTTTGTGCCGTCGCAAAGTGTCAGAGGGTAAATTAATTTTGGGTTTTCATGGAGGTAGGGGGTTGCAGGTGTGCTGCCAAAATGCTGTTTGTTCATTTAGTACCTTCGCAGCATGTCCTCAGAATGCAGTTTGGTTCAGGGAGATGAAGAGTTGGATATTTGCGTCTCCGTAAACTGCTCAAAAGTAAAAAATTAAAAAATAAAACTAACCAACTAAACAAATAGAAAAAGTAAATCTTGGTATTCTCACTTTCTTCTCTCTCCAGTTACTGAAACTACACTGTAGAAGACTACACTCCCAAATGGTGTGCTAAGGTACACCTTGGTATTTTGTGTCAATTATTATTGCAGCATATACAAATATACAAAAAGTTATTAATTATGTTTTTATTTACTATCAGTACTTTGTGCGCACTCATTTCCAGACAAATTCTAAACCCTAACATGTCATTATAGGCGAAAGTATGTTTCCTTTTTTTACCACTTAAACCTTACATACGTGACCTCCACGGCTGTATAGTAGGTCCTTTTTTCTCTCTACACCAAATTTCTTTGCCCCATATTGGCCCATTCGTGTTCGCCCAACAAACTTTCAAAAATAGCAAAAATAGTCATCTACAAACCCACAACGGGTTGTATCACGACCCTTTGTGACTCGGGAGCTTGTAGATCAGCTATTTTTGCTATGAATACATGTAGGTGTGCCTTGAGATTTTGACTTGCCCATTGGTATGATGAGTGAAAAAGTTAGAAAACTACTTGAGTTATAAAATGAAATATTTTATATCTTTCATGTGAGTTTTTTTTTTTTGTCTTTGCCCTTATTTTTTGCCACGCACGCACGCACGCACGCACGCACGCACGCACGCACGCACGCACGCACGCACGCACGCACGCACGCACGCACGCACGCACGCACGCACGCACGCACGCACGCACGCACACACACACACACACCACCTCCGCCTCTTCCTTCTACTTTTCCTGTTCTGTCTTTCTCTCTTTCATCTCCACCTCCCCGTCCTCCCCCGCCCTCTCTCTCTCTCCCTCCCTTCGTCCTCTTTCCGCGCGTTGTGTCGATTAATTAATTGCCGCCTAATTTAATTCCTCAAAAAGTAATAACTTGTTTAAGTATGAATAAAGACTGACAAGGCAAAGTTCTAATCTGCCCAAAGTTTAATTAGAGCCGGCAAGGCTCTTTCACATCCAGACGGGGTCGGGTGGGTGGGGGTGGGGTGTGGGTGTGGGTGTGGGGGGTAGGGGGAACCAAAGAAAGGGGGGACAGAGCCAGTAGACTGATAGAGGGAAGAAGGATGGAGAACAGGAAAGAGAGAAGCGGACAGCTTTGCACGTAAACCAGAATGCTATTTAGGGGATTACGGTGGAATGTTTTTAACTTTCCAAAGATCTATGCATAATCACAAGGAGAATCACTCCACAATCGCCATATGCAATGTATTACTATACATTTTTTCTTCCTTAGTGGTATTGTTGTTGCGTTTTCATTTGATAGTACATACCAGCAGGTACACTCATGGTACAGTGTTTCTATCTCTTCATCCCTTCCCTGAAAACTACAAATGATGGGATAGGTCATATGGAAAATAATTTCGCCCACTGGAAATTAACGTTGCGATGGGAACGATGTACAAAAACGAATTTCACCCACTTTTTTACCTTGTAAACCTGTGATGTGACAATAAAACTGATTCTGATTCTGATTCTGACAGTACATTCTAAGTTGAAGTATTAGGACCTGACTAGTCAGACGACTGGAGGTCACTGTCTACCAAAACATCTGGTGACGTCTACATTCAGTATAGGGGCCAGAACAGCGGCGAGAGCGGCCGTTAACACCTTTACCGCCGGGCCCGTAGTTCTACGGGCCGTTAAATCCAACGGTTAAGCGCCGAGCCCGTAGTCCTACGGGCTGCGGTCTTTTCGCGCATGCGCGGTCCGGGTGCACTTTCGGAATTTTTTTGATCCACTTCCGTTTCCGGTTTGATGACAGGAAATAGAATTATTTGGGATCCGGTTTCGACGATCACGCCCGCTCCCATTCTACAGACGAAACTGAAACTCAATTCTCTTCCTGTAGTTTTTTCTCCTCGCATTTCACTGTTTAACGTAATCCGCTCTAACTACAATCATGGAACTCCGTTTGACATGCGGTCTTCACTGGGAGATACAGGGAGATCTCGCGGATGTAAACAGACCGTTCACGGCTCAATCTTAAGGATTTTAACAAGATCTATGGCGACATGAAAAAAACAAAAAAACAACAAAAACACCTTGGCACTGGTGAGTACATTATGAGATTAACCTCTGGCGGTGGATGTGTTAACAAACCTACGCCTACTGCTTTGAAAACCCATCCCGATACCATCCCAATATGAAGGATTGCCCTGCAGTCTTTGCATTGGCTCTGCAATGCAATTTTTACATTTCCGAATTGCTTCCACCCATGTCCCATGAATTTAGATGTCCCCAGACATTTTGGTATAGGCAGAGATCTCTGATTGTCTGGCTGCGCAAGGCTATAGGACCTGAGATACATTAACACACAATGAACAATACAGTATTACGCATCGTTCTATAAATATACTTTCAGTATACAGTGCACACCAACTACACACCTACACCTGCGAGTCAGGGTCCGGGGCCACTATGCAGGGTGTCCCCCTTGTGGCTATAAATGAGGTTCTGGTAGAAAATCAATTGGCTGTGAGTGTTACAGTGGAACATTGAAGTGGCTGCATGTATTATGCTGGCCCCAGAGGGCCCAGGAGCCTGCATAGTCCAATGAATGGACCATCACATGGATGACAATTATTGAGTACAATGTGTGTGTGTGTGTGTGTGTGTGTGTGTGTGTGTGTGTGTGTGTGTGTGTGTGTGTGTGTGTGTGTGTGTGTGTGTGTGTGTGTGTGTGTGTGTGTGTGTGTGTGTGTGTGTGTGTGTGTGTGTGTACAGTACTGGCGTGTTGTGCCTATGTAGAGTGAACCTTCAGTTTGCTCTCTAGTATGCATAGAGGGCGGTTTGTAGTGTGTGTGTGTGTGTGTGTGTGTGTGTGTGTGTGTGTGTGTGTGTGTGTGGGGGGGGGGGGGGTGTGTGTGTGTGTGTGTGTGTTTATACCTGCTAGTTTGCTGATTGTAATATGTAATGAGAGCCAAGACCTTTTACGTTTAAGTTAGTGATATTTTTTGTCTTTGTTCAAAGGTTATAGCAATGAGTACAGAAAGTATCAGAATATAGTACTCATTGCTATAGAGTGTTCAGTAACAGGAGTCTCCCCATCTCTTCAGCTCTTTAAAAAAACGGATAAACAGGTTGGTGGCAAACGTTCAGTCAGAGAGTACCCATTTATCAGCTTCAGTTTTGATAGTGTTCCACTTCCAATTTGTCTGCTAATTTATTTGTGTCATCACTTCCAATTTCACTTGTTTAATCTGTATCCCGTCTGAGTTCTCTATCCTGATTGGATCAAATTGGTATCCCGACCTGAAAATGCATTTTCTGTTTAAAGTAATACTAGGTAACTTTTTCAACAAAACTAAAGTTAAATTGTATATCTTTTGTGAGTGGCAAAAGTTTCACAACACCCACTCCATGAATTTCACCCCCGAAAGCCTTTTATACATATTTTCTATTGAACGGTGATAGGGGTGTCTTTCCCACGAAAATGACGTCATGTAGCCGGAAAACGGAAGCGGAAATGCACCGGTTTCCTGTTTGGCCAGGAACTACCGCACCGATTTCCTGTTTGGCCAGGAACTACCGCGCTAATAACAAAAAGGAAACTCACGCTGATTTTAAGAGATTGTATGATTTGAAGATCGGGAAAAAAACAGAAAAATATAACACAGCTCACGGTAACTAAAGCTCCACTGGCTAAGAGAAACGATCCACAGATTGTATAAAACAATTAAAAGAACGCTTTTTGAAACGCTTCCGTCTTCCGGTGAAAACGAATGGAATTCTGGGTAACAGAGGAATAAATGAACGGCCTGCAGTGACGGTACTGACCAGCAAAGGCTGCTAAAAATCGTTTTTTTGAAACCTGCGCTGTACAACTTTAAGCTGGATAGACATGGACACTCCTGTTACTGAACAAGCACTCCATAGCAATGAGTACTATCAGAATATAGAGCTATTTAACACTTATTTTAACCTTTACATTGCCATGTTGCCATCATCAACAATTCACCGGCAGTCCTCTCCCACCACGCATGCTTTGTTTTGCTATTAGATACATTGTAGCTATTGGGTTAGAAAAAAAGGTATGTTTTCTTATGCAGCATACACAGTGAGGAGGGAGCCACCACCCCAAGTTCTAACTGCAATGCACACATTTGAACTTCAAAGTAATTAAAGATAACATTTCAAGTGGAGGGAAAAAAAGGAAAGAAAAAAATATATTTTGCAGAGTTCCTTTGTGTACTTTTGATTTCATTTATCACCCCAGGACAGTGGCGAGTAGAACAGGGGAGCATGGGATTTCCTCAGCAAGCTGTGTTAACATATCTCTAGGAGTAAAGTGATGGAGCAGGAAAAAAAGAGAAAAAAGAAGAGCGGAGAAGAGAGGGGGCCCAATACGTCTCCTTTCTTTACTCTGGTAGATGGCGTAAAATGTCAGATACTCATCTGGAAATTATTTCCATTTTATTAGGCTGACATCTTCCTGAGCAGCGACTGTGAAATCTAATTAGTTTGGCAAGAAAATGGTGGCCAAGGTAGGCGAGCGTATTATGTAGTGCGAGGGGAGAGCCAAGGGGAGCGCTCCCAGGGACTTGGCAGAGGGCTGGAGAGGGTCCCAGGGGTTAACTAGAACTCAGGAGCGCAGATAAGGCAGCTGGAGGAAAACTCAGGAGATCTACTCCATTTTAAATAGCCTTGTCTAATAGAGGCAACCTTGGATTCAGTGTGCTGGCCCTCTGTCAGCGCACCAGCCTCATGAACATAATTGTACAGCAGAGGAGAGAGTGCGAGAGATAGGAATTCCTCCATGAGCATATACGACCCATAACTTTCAGAACCCCCCCAAGTCTTGATGCATAGAATCACCTTATAGTTAGTGAAACTGTTTTAAAGTGGAAGTTATAACAGTACCAGCCAACTGTTCCTGTTTATGCCTTAGTCACTAATGAGTTTGTAAATAACACCCCTTCAAGGTTGCTATGTTTTGTGTACAGGTAAAAAATTACTTTTGTCCGGCTCCTCTGACATTGCAGCAGCATCATTTGCATAAAACTGATGAACTTAACAAGGTCTCCATATCATCACTTTTGATCACACACTGCCTGCCCTGCTGGCTTTGATATGAGTTTGATCTACGGAGCAGTGACCCTGTGTGTCGACCACAGGAAGCCGTTATTAGCAAAAGCTCCATTGATCTTAGATCTCAGGCAGAAGTGTGCCTCACCACCACCATCTCCTCACCCGGCCTAAATGTTTCCTTCCAACGTGTTGGCCAATTAGTCCAACCTCAAATGAGAGGCAATTAATTCCTGTGCTTGATTAGGAGCAACATGACCCTCCAACCCCTTGCTAAATTCTGTGATTAGTACTACTCACTGCTACTTAGGTCCTTGAACTAAGGGTCATGCTCTGATTGGCCACGTCTTTTTTCCCCCAAGGTATCAGTAGATTCTACCAAGCAGTTATGATGGCCTACATTCTGGTCAAACTGTAATATACTGTATGGCCACTCTAGTGCGCACAGCTTGGGAGAAAAGCACTTAAAAGAGTCAATCTATGCTGAACCACTTGCACATGACTTTGCATTTTTCCAAGTTCCTTGCGCTTGGCTGGGAAGGGCGTAAAAATGCAAAGCAATGATCCAGAGAATCTGTGTGTGTGTGTGTGTGTGTGTGTGTGTGTGTGTGTGTGTGTGTGTGTGTGTGTGTGTGTGTGTGTGTGTGTGTGTGTGTGTGTGTGTGTGTGTGTGTGTGTGTGTGTGTGTGGTGTGTGTGTGTGTGTGTGTGTGTGTGTGTGTGTGTGTGTGGTCACTACTCAGCACTCTCTTATGAACAGCTAAGGGTTTGAATGCATATATCCACCCACAAAAAGACAAAAAAGCCTACTGTAGCTCCTTCTTTTAAAAGGGACAATGAATATCAATTATGCATGAAGCAGAGGCATTTTGGGAAATAAGCGCTGCGCTGGTAGAAGTGCACACTGCACAGGCCTCTCTCCCCTCCCCTGGCCTTGAGTATCAAAGAATAATCTAATGTCATGCACAGAAGAAAGGTTACTTTCTGCATACACATTGATATTTCTGCTCCAATCTCTGACCTTTTCGATTAAACTGTGATTTTTATTAAATGTGAACACAGATGTCTCAGGGCCCAGCGTCAGTCTGTCTGTTATATTAGCTCTCGTTATGCCATTTGTTGTACATGGCAAAAAATGTACTGTGCTACATAATTACATTGTATTCAACCTTGAGTAAATTTTGCCATTAAACAATTTTATCCTGTTTTGCACTTAAAGGGATATTTCACTTTCAAAAAAACTTTTTGTCATTTTATCGTCTACTCAGGCCTTTGTGAACCCCCCAGACAGTTTTTAAGTTGCTCGATTCAGTATTTAGATATTTGATATAAATTTTATCAGACACGCCCCCTTCCTATACAAACCCATTGTAACTTCAAACTCCATTTTAGCCATGTTAGATTCATCAAAAACACCTGTCCTTGGTTCTGGTGACTCATACCGCCCCCCTAATACGCGAGGGGGCCGTGTTTTTTTAATTACTTTTTTCATTTATTTTAAATATTTTTTTAGGAAAATGAAAACAATTTAATGCAATAAAAGCATTAAATAAAATAAATGAAAAAAAATATCGGAAAACCACGGCCCCCTCACGCATTAGGAGGGCAAGGTGAGTCACCAGAACCAAGGACGGGTGTTTTCGATGAATCTAACATGGTTAAAATGTAGTTTGAAGTTACAATGGGTTTGTATAGGAAGGGGGCGTGTCTGATAAAATGAATATCAAATATCTAAATACTGAATCAAGCAACCTAAAAACTGTCTGGGGGGCTCACAAAGGCCTGAGTAGATGATAAAATGACCAAAAGTTTTTTTGAAAGTGAAATATCCCTTTAATACGCACTATTTGATATAATCTTGCATGCGTTACTATTTAAACAACACATTAAGCTGGTACTTAAACTATTAGTGACTCTTGATATCAGATTTAGAGGGTTTTCCAGAGAGAACTATCTAAATATTGTAGGTAGACAGACCACAGTACTTACACATTATAGCCTACCGTATCATCTACTCACCCCAGTACATCGACATGATTTAAGGACCATACCGCAATCCATACATGTAATTGTCTATCACAGATTGGGCCATATAATGTACTTGTATGTACATTCCTGTTAATTGCTTTATTTTTAGATTTTGTGTTTGATTACATGATGTCCAAAGTTAATGTTAACCATTGCGCAGTTAGTTAATATGTCAGTGAACTGAACGTATCTGTTTGCAAATGATGAACGCATACATGGCCGTTGTTAATGCCACCGTTCACTGTTGTAAGTTGTTGAATAAACTAAGACGCTTGTTCAAATAACGACAGATTGTGGCCATTTCACAATACCAAGAATGCAAACAACTGCCTTGCGTCCTTTGAATAATGTAGCCTACTTGTCATGAGACACATCTTTTTAATATGAGATGGACTTGTACTTGAGGTCACATGATCACGCACTGCAGTTCAGTGCTCTCTAATCAGCTGTGCATGTCTCAGTCAAGACAGCGGGACCTCAGCTGTTTGAAAACATCAGAGCAATTATTCCTCAAAATCACTGTATCATTTATGCAGCACGCTGATACACACCAACAGGGAAAACACACTCACAGCAGTGACTCTTCCTTAAGGACGTGGTGAAATGAAAAATACGTTTTTCACACTTTTAGAGCATACCCACGGTCATAATGAGGACATATTGAAAATAAATCCATTTTGTGTGTATTCTTATGTCAAAGGTCCCTAAATGTCGGGTTTTAATTACCTCCTGTAAATGCAAACCTACTGCATGATGACACCGATAGACCTTTATGAATATAAAGGAATCTTGATTTCATTCACCTGTTTGATTCCCATAGCTCACGTTCCTCCACTCACACCTGATTTTAATTAGGGAGACACTCTTGGGCTATACTTTGTTATTTAACAAAGTATAGCTAACTCAAGATGATGGCCAGACAGTGCATTACTCAAACTTAAACAGTACATTAAAATATGTATCTGAAAACATTGGAGGTGGGAAATAAGCAATGCAACGCATAAAAGTGCTGCTAGAATTTCTCCCCTCTCTCCCTCTCTCTACCTGCCTCAGGCTGCGAAGGGAACGGGACCGTTGGCTGAAACTGTGATTGGTCCAAGAAAACCACACCCGTTTCTGAGCTAAACGTTACCAATAAAGCCATTTCATGACATCTTTGATAACATTTTCATTGCGTTTACAGTATACCTTTACTGCACCTTTTTCACTTTCTGCATAACACAGTTTGACACATTTGTTTAAGTATTTAATATCCTTTTTTCTTGGCTTTTGAAAGTAATCTGTCTGTTATTCTAGTATAGAGGCTATGCACGTGACATCATCGTACCCGGAAGTTATGTGGGAACGCCTACTGAGTGGCAAAAAACTACTTTCTGGCCTTGACAGCCCATACATCCAAACAGAAAAGTCCTATCTAATTGTATTAAACAACGTTAAACTCACCAATATGGCAGCTGTACGGAAAGCTTAAATTATCCTCTTTCTATCTGCAAAGTTTTTGTTTCATAAAAATCCGACATGTTATGAGCTACTTTCTGTCAATAAATTCCATGCACGTGATTATTTTTTGTGTCAGAGTTTGGAAGCGCTTGTTTTCAATAACGCAACGTCCCGCTTCCTCCTGCATCATGTGCAAATTAGAAACAGGTGGTACGAAGGACCATTGAGGGATTTCCAACGAGTGCTTCCAAACTCCAATGCTCCATACTGCTCAATGTTTTGCCACTCAGTCTAGATGAGGGGGGCGTATCCCAGTGGAAAAGTGACACCCGTGCATACTCTCTATTCACCTGTTTCCTAGGCTGTGTGTTTTCCACTTCCTGTCGGATTTCATTGGATATCATTAGTCATCTGACCAGTTTCATTGGATTTCATTGGATCAAATCGACAGGAAGTGGAAAACACACAGGAAGTGGAAAGCCTAGGAAATGGGAAGTGATCAGTGGCAATGATGGGGGGTTGGGGATCGATGAATACTCTACTGTATACAGAGGAGGTTCTGTTGTAAAATGATAGTTAGGAGCACCTCATTAAAAAAACAAGAAATTAACTTGAACCAGTTCATTTTTGGGGACTATGAACTTAGTTCAAAACTCAAAATTGTGTACTGTCAACGTGAACTAGTTCATTTTACTTTGTGTGAACTTAACTTTAAGCTAGTTCTTGTGAAGTGAGAACTTGCACAACACTGGACCTGAAAATTGTACAAAGATTACTTTGCATCTACAGATTCTACATAATTGATTTTCTCCAGCTTGTATCACATATTTATCCTGCATATTTTTCCTTTGGAAAATGTTGAAAGCATAAAAACAAAACAACAATGTTTGCAAACTAGACATAGTTCTCCAACTTATCACATCATTCAAAATCACCCTATAATGGACATCCAACTGAAAACACCGCTATAAAACAGTGGTTATTTTAGCCTTGTTTAAATAGTACTGTATTTGGGACATAACCAAATATTAATGTATTATTCAGAAGCACACAAATAATAACTTTATAATGAATAATGTATTGGTCCAAACATCATCCACCGCTGTCAGAGGAAAACCGTGTACAGTATTGCACTCAAACCAAATTTAAAGGATGTGAGGAAAATCTTTTATAGATACTGGAACACACACACACACACACACACACACACACACACACACACACACACACACACACACACGCTTGCACACGCACGCACACACGCGCACGCACACACGCACGCACGCACGCACGCACATTAATACAAAATTGTGAAATTGTGTCAGAGCTCACTATTTCTTTGCAACAACTTTTGCAATGCTACACTTTATTTATACCATCTTGCTATTTTTCCCTCTTCTTTGTTTCTTGTTTCTGACATCAGACCTCAGGCCCCTGCCCGATGTGGCGATGACTGGAAACTGCACACACGAGTGCACGGAGTTCGGCCACTCTGACGCCTGCTGGATGCCGGGGGAGCCTTCCCCCAACCGTAAGATCCCCAAGAACGCCCCCACGCTCTCCACCTTCGTGCCTTACCAAGAGATGGAGGGGCAAGATCACCTCATGGCCAACGGCAGCCCAAAGCCCCTGGCGGAGGAGCGCGGGAGCATCGGAGGAGGCAGTGGAGGCAGCGGAGGCCCCAAGGTGGCCAACATGCGGTTCATGACCCCGTACACCAGTGCCTACTCCGGGGGTGGCGACTCCTCCGGTAAAGACTCTGCCCTGGAGGAGATCCCGCTGAGCCAGGCTGTTGAATATCACTCTGCCACGACTCTGCCACGACCTACCCAGAGCTCCAAGAGGGAAATCTACCTGTGATGGCGTTGCCCGTCCTTCCCCAGGCCCCAACCTTAAAGCGCCCAGCCACTTTTTCTCCTTATACATGAGCTACACCGTTGCTGACCCTGCTCCTGTCCAGGATAGCGGTCAGGCCTTCCCTCCTTCACTGCCCCTGTGCCTAGCCGCTGTGTTATCTCACAAGTGCCACAGTGACACCCCCCCCCCCTTCCTTTTTATAACTGCATCCACCGTGTGAGGCTTTAGAACTCCCCGCCCCCCTCCTCCCCCCTCCCCTCCCCCTCCCCTCCTGCCACTAGAAACCAATCAAATGTAAAATAGAATCAGTTTAAATCGATTGAAGAAAACACACAGCAGGAAGAACTGCTGTAACAGGAATGTAAACAACACTATCGTTTGGACATTGTGATAATTTAATGGGAAACTATTTAGCTACTTTCATGTATTTGAGTTGGAGTTTTGTGTGTTGTTTTAGATTTTGTTGCTGTGTCGGACCTGATAAAAAGAAAATTTGCGGGTGTGAAAAGAATCTTGTAAATCCTATGATATACTGTGTATTGCTATCCATCATTAAGTTCTTCTGGTTTTATTTTATTCTATTCTATTTGTATTTATTTACCTTTTTAGTTGTTCAAAGGTCGCTTTTTATGAACCGCAGGACCTCTGGGAATATAGTTTGGTCAAATGTTGTGGCAATTTACAACAAGTCCCAATCTACTGGGAACAGTGTGCAGTCAACAAGAGACATTCACAGGAATACATTTGATTCCCAGTCTCTAGAATAATGATTTTTCCATTTTTTCTCTTTTTGCTGTGAAGAGTTTTTATTTTTTCTCTCTCATTGTACAGAGCTGTAAATATGACAAACAATGACCATGTGAACTCTTGCAGTTCTCCTTTATTTGGATGTATAAAACTATGGAACAGTTGCTATGGGGTCATAATTATCAAGCCCTTAAGACAATGTGGAACCTTTGATGGACGGATTTGAAAAATCCTCAAAATATACAGGGGGACAATACTGTGTGTAACACGCTGAGGACGTTGAACCTTGAGCATCACCGTGGTGAGTGAGTTACAGACACAACTTTTCCTTTTGTTTTGTTTTCTGTATTGTTTTATTTGCATCTACAACATTGTTGAACTTAGATAAAAGAAAAAAAATACTGGGAAAAAAATGATGTTAGTTTAACCGTTGGTTCTGGTGAATGTCACCTTTCTCTGCTGTTTGTTGGGTCCCAGGCTACTATGACCTCAAACTGGGGGATATTTTTGGCTGAAACAGGCTCTTATACAGTATACTGTACTAAACAGGAAAGGAGGAGCTTTGTTCTTTGCATAGGTCACTGTAGCGTAGTTCAGTGGTTGCTCAAACCTTTTCGTGTATTTGGCCACGGACCCCCATCTGAAAATATTTTGTGTCAGGGACGCCCATAAAAGATTTAGAAAATGTTTCAAAAATATATATTATTATTTTTATTTTTTTGTAATAGCCGTTGTATATAGGGGTAAAGTGTTAAAACAAATTTTGCTGGGGACCCCCTGGAACCCCCTCAAGGATCCCTGGGGGTCCCTGGACCCCACTCTGAGAACCACTGGCCTACTTTGTTCCTTGGTACAGTTTCCTACCAGCATCTAGTGCTTTGTCCATCGTGTGAAATTGAGCCAATTGGTAGCCAGGTTAGCAGAACCTTGCTATGGGTTCTGGCTTGTTGTTGGCTTGGTTTCTAGATGTGGTGGGAATGAATAGGTCCTCCAGTGCAGAACCTGTACGCACCAAGCCCAAAACACAGCAGCATGATAACGCCTAATTACACCTGGAGGCTGGTGTCATTAGCGGTGATAATTTCCACCAATAAAAATGAGCCGACCCTTCTGCCAGTGTTGGAAGATAATTTGGAGATTTGTATTTATAGTTGCTGACAGTACTGTGGGATTTTATCTGTGATTGACAATGATTGGACTAATGAGAACACATTAGTGCACAGTAGATAAGGGTGAAAAAAGTATAAGAAACTACCTAATGGCATGCCACAGTGACAAAGGGAAAGTTTTTTTTTCCAAAATCACAGAGGAACACATCAAAGGGCAAGTAGGCTTCTCTCACTGACAGTCTAATGCAAAATGGTGCTGTTGTAGGGTCATGCAGGGGCCATATGATTGGCTACTCAAACAATTGCTACTGGAATGTGTAATAGATGCTCTTGTGCTTGCTTGTGCATTCAGTTTCTCTGCTTTTTTATGTAGAGCTCTCACAAATGAACCACTTTCAACCAGGTGTCCCTATTTTGGACATGTCATTATAGGCGAACACTGCAGTTTCAAAAGGAATCTAAAAACTCTCCAAAATAGCAAAAATAGCAGATCTACAAGCACGTCGTGGCACACTGTGAGCTTATAGAATGACTATTTTCGCTATTTGTCGTATGACAAAGTATGTCGAGCTTAGGTGGTTTGATTTTATTGTATATGTTTGCTTTTCTGTTGCAAATATTTGATGTGCTGCAGGGTACTGTACTGTATGTGTTGCTTCTCTGAGGATATTCCCCTTAAAACCCTTCATAACATTTTCTCAAACTCGCGGTGATGATTTGACTTATCATCAACACCCCAGCCTGCTCAGGCGCCACATCATGTCCTCTGATCCACTGCCTAGCTGATCTCCTGCATGGAGCACTCCCAGGCACGTAACTCAACTGCCAGTCAACCAATCCACAACCCCCAAGTGACAGAGATTTAGAGTTCATGTACAACGCCTGCACATCCAACACATCTCCTCTGGCCATTTAACACCCACAGAGATCTTTGATAGATAATACGTTAATAATCAAACACACTGGCCCACATTGAGCCACAGGGCTTTCTCCCCTTGTGGTGTTTCACCACCAGCAAACAAGTCATTTTTCTCCTGGATAGACCCTGTGATCCCCCAATGGCCTGCCTTCCTCACCCCTGCCCTGGTCCGTCTTAGCTTATCGGAGCGAGGGGGGGCCACAGAACCACTGGCCCGGGGTCCCATCTCCTCTGTTGACACAGCTGAATCTCCGGGGGCGCGAAGGGTGCGTATGTGTGATTTGCTGTGTATCCTCCGAGCGGAGGGAGCGAGATAGATATGAAGTGAGAGTGAATGATTGTGCAAGAGGTCATGTGGCACCAATTAACCCCACCTATTTGGCACCAATTAACCCTCAAAGATAGGGGTGACCTTTGAGATGCTGCACTATTTGCTTTACCTCAACCTTTGAGGTGATATGGAGCACAAAGGTGAAATTTGAGAGGGGTCAGCGAGCGTGTGGATGTGCAGCTTATAGTGTGAGTGTGGTGTGATTATATGTGGGTCTGTGGTCCTATCTTCCTCTGTATGTTTGTGTGTGCATTTATGTGTGTGTGTGTGTGTGTGTGTGTGTGTGTGTGTGTGTGTGTGTGTGGGGGGGGGGGGGGGGGGGGGGGGGGGGGGGGGGGTTCTGTGTATGTACTATGTAAGCGCGCACATGTGCCTTTTGTTAAAGTTGGTGTTATTAAGGTGCAGCACACAAACCCTACCTTGGCTCCTTGGTCTCAAGGCATCTCCTGACAATCTCCCAAACACCCAATCCCGGGAGAGAATCCTGCAGTATACACCCATGAGAGCTGCTGTCACAGTAACTGACAGGTATTGTGCGTGTTTCTGTTGTGTACGCGGGCGCCCATGTGCATCTAGGCATACATGCGCGCATACGTGTGTGTAACACTATTGAAACTGCATATTGACTCTGGGGCACAGCATGCCTATGTTTGCTCTGTTTATTGGCTGTTTTGTGGTTATTTTCTCTCTGTTATGCATAAAGCATGTGTGGCTTCTCACCACTATGAGCCGGCTTCTGCCTGGTCACAAAACACAGACTATAGAGTAATGCTGATAGGCCTAGCATAGAACACAGGATATTTATTCATCACACCTTCTGCATATATTTCTGCCCTTATGCCTGTGTCTTTCCTACAGTATGCCCAGCTTAATTTACATGTTTTCCCCAACGTCACACATTGGTTCTCATAAAAAGACAACTGTACAGATTACAAGTGTGATTTCCTCATAAATGACAGTTCACTGTATTAAATTAAATGTATTGCTATGGGTAGCTAAAGTCAGTCTGGTTTATAAAAGTATTTCCTCCTTGATTTATAGATGATGGTGTTCCCCTTAAATGGAGTTAAAGTACACATTTCGACTCCTCACCTTCTCCTTTGTGATTTAGTTCAGGTGTGTATCAACATTGGCACAGCCAGCTGGCTGACTGGCATAGCATTCTAAGAGTATAAAAACTCTGAGCCAACTGAATGGCGGATTAGTTTTAGCAGCCTGAATTCACCCTGTCGTCTTGCTCCAATCCAAACTCACCATACGTGTTTTCTGGTTCTGTCAGTAGAACTGATGGCAATGAGAATATACAAGAAAGGTACATGCTTCACTTTGTACAATGTTACACCACAGCTGGAAATACTGATCGGTTCTGGAGACTTTCTCAACACTTGCTCTGCGACATCAGAACCATGCCTTACTGAACAAGACTAACTCTAATAATGACATGTGCTCCAATCTTTAGCTAAATAGCAACTTCCGTAGGTGTGCGGTTCATGCTACGAAGCAAATCGCAATGCAGCGTTAATTTCGCAAACTATTAACTGTTTTCTTCACTGCCGTTTATGTCCGTTCACTGCCACAGCGAGTTACACCAATAGAAATCACCGGGGAATTTTTAATTTCTCTTTCTCAACGTCATGCATATAGTGGCATGAGCTATGGATTGGTCTACTTTTGTGGGGACATACAGTCTGTATAGTACATGCAGATAATAAACCCTGTTCTAGACAGCTCAGCCTTCAGCCATGCCATGAAGAATATGTTAATTTTCTCTCCACACTAATGCTTTCTGTGTCAGCTTTGATCTTGATAAACATGAAACATGGGACTTTCGTGATATGACAGCCAGGATATTAGAATACTACATACGGTATGTCTCAAATGATGACAGGGTCTCTCCAAAATGGATTTTGATATTTCCAGGTAATGTGTTGTCTTTTGTTGCGTATGCGTATATCATACTGTTATACACTGCGTAAATAGATGGAAAAGGTTAGAGGCGGGTATCTGTTGCCAAGTGGCTTCAGCTGGGCATGAAAAAGCCAACTTTATAAATATATACATTTGTGTTGTTGTCGCAATTGTTTTATCAATGTTATGAAATCAACACTGCTATTAGACATATGAATATAAATGGTCGTTACTGTTTTCTTTTCCAGAAGCGGCAGATTTTTGGCTTTGTAAATGATGTATCACGTTTCTGACAAGGCAGACTGTTTTCTATGTTTTCTTTTTCCTTATTCCATCTTAAACAAACAAATCTCAATGCATAATTGACAAGACATTCCTGGGAAATTGGGAATTGCATAACAGACACCAGGGAAGGCATCTGTAATTTGTTAGGGTAAAGAAAAGAAAAGAAAAATAATTTGGTCTCCATGTTTACTAACTGGCCTATATAACGTCATCGTTCAGCCATTTTGATCCCACAAACCAAACGACAGACCTAACGATATTAAGATGAGAGATATCCTGAGTGAAATGGAGCCTTTCTGGAGCGGAAGTAAGAAGAAAACAAAGGGACACAGCTGCCAAATCACTTTTGTCTTTACAGAGAGTCCACATTTGTAGCCTAATTGTTGATTGGTTATATTTATATAGGAACAATGCTAGTGATGCCTTGTTTTCTGTACAGTTTTATGTACATGCAAGTGTAGCTTTTTAAATAAACGAAATACGTTGAAAATACCTGAAGGAAAAAAACAACAACTGAATTGTACCATATTCTCTAAAAGTAGGTTCTATATTAGAGAGTGAATGAGTTGAGCTCTGACAGACAGAGCATCGGTGACGTTGCCGTCCCTCCTATACTGTAACTATTCATTGGCTTTAACCACTGTTTTATCTCCTACAACTCTTTCTCTCTCATGTCCCTTCCCAGGTTGAGTTTGTTAAACAGTAGTTTTTACGGAAATTGGGTCATTGTTTGTTTTAGCGTCATCTCTTCTGGTTTGATTGACATCCGCATGCTTGAAAAAAAAATGTGGTCTTTTATTTTTGCTGAGCAAATCAAAGAAATGATATCTTGTAATTATTCCTTCCTTATAGCTTTACAATAAAAAAAAACATTGAAAACAGTGAAAAGAAACCAACAAAAACATGCTGTTATTGTTTCATGGTGTTGTCTCATGCTCGGTAAAGTAAATTGTGTCACTTTTTCTATTATTTTTTCCAATGAGATGCAAAGCTGAAAATGCAGCAATCCTATGTTGGAGTTCAGTATTATTGGATTCCACTTCAGGAAATTGACTCGTGAGTCCTCAAGCTACTGTTGCGCCCCACAGCGAGACTCCCAATCACATTTCAATAAAAACAAACCCAAGTGCATATGAGAAATATCACAAGCACTCAGAGGAAGGTGCTTATGACACAAGGCTTATAGCACTGTTGCATCACATTGCAAAACAGCAAATTTAAATTCTGGGGGAAATTATTAAATTAATCTTCATACAATATCAATGTGAGTACAGGTCTCCGTCAGATTAGATTTAAGATTTTAAAAGATTTCTAAAGTTCAATCTTCCAAGCTGCTGTAGCACAGGCTAAAGTTGCATCATTGTTGCATTTATCATTGGGTTCGGATAGCATTCACACTGCACTTTGTCAAGCACATGAAACATTGTAAGCAAATGTCACGCAGTTGAAACTGTATTGGACAGACTTTCCAAGGGAAACCCACCAGGGGTCTGTACTATGAAGCTGGATTTGGGGGTTTGCGAGGTAACTTTAGGTGTAACCCTTGGTTGTCAATTTCATTTTGTAATGGGGTACATTGCTGTGATAACGTACTAACGCTGCACTCAACAGATCAACGCTTGTAAAAGCACCACCTACTGACCACTCGATTATCTTTGATTCCCGCAGAGCTCGGTGAGTGGATTGCAGCAAAAGCGTTTGTCTTTTCCTGAATATATTTATTATGAGAGTTATACAGTATATTCTCATCTGATTAGTGAGCTATCTGTGTCAGCTTCTTGAGCCATGAGTTGGTTGCAAGCCATATCAAAGCCATATGCTTTTGTATACCCATATCGTCCTACAACATCAACTGAGTGGGGCACTAAAGCCGCTTAGCCTACTTGTCGTACTTACTATACACTATAAAATATGAAATAAATAATAGCCTTGCCTTGGGTTGAACTCTATTTCTGTGTGTGTGTGTGTGTGTGTGTGTGTGTGTGTGTGTGTGTGTGTGTGTGTGGGGGGGGGGTGTGTGTGTGTTGTGTGTGTGTGTGTGTGTGTGTGTGTGTGTGTGTGTGTGTGTGTGTGTGTGTGTGTGCGAGCGTGCGTGCGTGCGTGCGTGCGTGTGTGAGGGAGAGAGAGAGAGAGAGAGAGAGAGAGAGAGAGAGAGAGAGAGAGAGAGAGAGAGAGAGAGAGAGAGATAAGAGCGAGAGAAATAGAGAGAGAGAGAGAGAGAGAGAGAGAGAAGAGAGAGAGAGAGAGAGAGAGAGAGAGAAAGACAGACAGACAGAGACTTCACTTAATTATGTGTCCAAACACTTAATCATTCATCTAATTAAGTTTAATAATAGGATCTTTTTTTTTGCACACGGCAAACTTTCTTTAGCGACTGTATATGCTGCATGCCTGAATGCTGTTTCTTCTTTACTGCCACTGAGTTCGGCAACTTAAAAGTTGTTGTGATATTATAAGCCTGTTAATTATCTCTGCCTGAAGGCTGGGGGGTGGAGATTATGTTTTTGCCCCTAGGTCTGTGTGTCTGCCTGTGTACAGTATGCATGGCTAATCTCAGAAACTGCTGGACTGATCAGTGCCCAACTTTTCTTGCATGCAGCCAGGAGGCCAAGGAAGAACATCCGCCCCAAAATGTTTTTAGTTTACACATTCACACAGTTGATGATTTTCCTGCAGTCCTTCCTGCATTTGTCATATTGTTTAATATGAGCGTAATACATTATGGATTTGAAAGTTATCATCCGTTAAATCATATATAAGACCATAAACTGTGTGCAAGGTTGAATTAATTGAATCACTAATAAAAAACTAGAAACTCTGACCCTTTAGTTAGACCTAATTATAGGATATAATTTTAATTAAAACATGTCCACTAATCATTACACATTGATTGTTTTTGGTTGTTTTCATGTTTTCAGGCGGACCCAAGTTTATTTGTTTGGTCCGCACCAGTTTGAATGAGCTTTCACGTCAGTGCAAACGAATCAAACTATCAGGTTTCATTTAAAGCGGACCCTGCAGTTCAGATGCGAAAGCACCCTCAATGTCTTGCTTTGGGCCTGCTCTTGTAAACACATGGGCAGGTCCAGTTTTCTGAATGTGTTCACTGTAATTGTTGCTAGATTGGCAGAATAATTAGACATAAGATATCAAGAAATTTACCAGTGTTTTGGATTCCTTGTTAATATCCAATCCCTCCCAGAGAAATGGATTCCTCAGCAATCAGCTTACAAAAGAAACACTCAAAAGACTTACATAATAGGACATTATCCATTTCAATTCATTATAAATGAAAACAGTCAGTTGTTGAGGAAAAGGAACATTGCCTAACAACAAGAGACAGATAGAAAGTAAGAGCAAATAAAAGTAGAGCAAATAAATAAATAAATGAATAAACAAATAAATGAATGAATAAATAAAAAGAGATAAAAAACAACAACATTGAGAGACAGTGAAGACAGTGAGTGAGAGGAGTGTGTGAAAGAGAATGAGAGAAAAAAAAACGCAGACTGAGTGAAAAAAGAGAGACAGAGATAGAGAGAGAGTGAGTTTTTTGTAATTGCTTTTAGCCACACTGTGAGGAGCTGGAGGTGGGAGTGAGGTGATGTATGGTACTGTAGGTGTAGGTAGGGAGGGGGGAAGGTAAAGCGCACTTCCAAGGGAGATTCAGAGTGAAGTCTGTGGGAGCTCAGTTAGAGCCATGCATTTGTGTAAATGTAGGAGACACGCTGATCCCTGCTGACTGTTTGCTCAGATGCACTCCATCTGGCGTAACCGATCGCCACTTGCCGCAAGCATTCAGCACCTTGCCTCAGTCTGGTTGTGAATCACAAACCTCTCCTCACCATCAACATATGACATGGAAGTTGAATACATCTTTCATTATGCAGTCAAAGTGTGCAGCAGTGATTTCAGCTAAGGGGTACATTTAGCAGTATCAACCACACTACACTCCCACTCAACACCAGACGGCAGCTAAATGCAACATCTACCACATACTACATTACCACCAATAAATAACCAACTAGTGCATTTGATTTTTGTGCAGTGAGCCATATAATGACACAATTATTAGCTTGCTAATCCATATTAAATTAGAAATGGCACAATTTTAATCGGATTGTGTGGACCAATCAGAGAGCTAACCCCCCCCCCCCAAAAAAAAAATCATTGTTGAGCTATAATGGAGATAGTCGCTATATCCAGACTATTGACTCACACAATTTTCAAATGCTTCTGTCATATAGGCTACAGTCTGTGCAACGGAAGAGCTGCAAATTATCCTGGAGTAAAGCGGATGTCTCGCTTCCCCCCGCTTCCGTTTCGTCTTTTTAGTCAAATTAGTCGAAGCATATAGCTTGCTGCTTATCAGAAATGGTCATACTTTTTTTTCTTAAAAGAAATAACTAAAAGTATTTTCGTGAACGGAAATGTCAAACAGATGACAGCTTCCTTTTTCTCCTTTTAGGAGGTGCAGCTCCATCCAGACTATATAGCATTCAGAGATTGTGGAATAGTTGTCTGGCCACGTGAGAATATAACGGAGACCACATCTTACACTAAATGCACGGAATCTCTGTCTGTACGTCTGTTATTCACGTATCCCGAGAACCGTCAGACAGACCGACAGCAAACTTGGCATCATGCGTGTCGCCACTGACTCTAGGGTTTGAGTGTGATGAACAACCTTGTATTGTATCAGACTGAGCCTGGTACATGATGTACTGTCTCTACTCTAGTTACTTTTGTCAAGAGAGGCCTTTGTACAATTGGAAATTAAAGGCAGAGTGACACATTTCTCATTCTTGAGAATATCCAAGAATTATACCAAACTTTAAGGGATATTTGGAAAGAAAGTATTTCGTTTAACCCTTTAAGACCGGGGGACGCATCTGTGTAACCACTTTATCCATATTTTATACTTTTGGCTATTCAAAAATAGCAGATCTACAAGCTCATAGCGCGGCACCGAGTGCCGCGCTATGAGCTTGTAGATCTGCTATTTTTTTTAAATCGTGTTTTTTTTTTTTTGCAAATCTTTGAATATATATCTATAAAGCAATTGTTTTTTACTCAAATCTTTGCTTCTGGGGGGTCCCTGGAATTTTTTTTTTTTAGATGGGGGTCCGCAGCCAAATACATATCGTTGTGGGGCTCCTTGACACTGACATTAATATTATAGCAACATAAGTGTTTCAGAAAACTGTTTTAAACTGATTTAGAAGACATTTGTAGAATCCCCAGAAGCAATAACATTTTAGCTAGAAATACTCGCTTTAAATATATATATATTCAAAGATTTGCACAACATTTTTCACGATTTTTCAAAAATAGCAGATCTACAAGCTCATAGCGCGGCACTCGGTGCCGCGCTATGAGCTTGTATATCTGCTATTTTTGAATAGCCCAACGAAATCTAAAAATGACACACAGATGTGTTCTCAGGGTATAGAGAGTGTTAACAAAGTTTCGGATCTGGACGTATCAAAAAATGCGATTTTGAGAGGTTACATTTTCCACACAGTTCACTAAAGATAAAGATATGGTCGATATGAAGGTCCCTTAGCTTGACAATGCCTGATCTCTGCCATTGAGAAAAGGCCATATCAGTGCTGGGAGAGAGACAGAGATGGTTATTGTGAATAGAGTTATAGGGCTATGGTTACAGACAGTCCTCGAAGTTCAAAAGCAACTCAAAATTGCGACCAGATACTTGAAGTAGAAGCAACAATTGGGTTAGCTGAAAATCTGATTGGTTCTGTTGAATAGGTAGTTTAGATGAAAGTAAAAGCTAAAAGTGAGGTGGAAGGACATGATTTTGCTTCAAGTTCACAACAGACAGCTCCTTGATCCTTTTCATTTTATTTATATTGGCTGCCCAGTAGTAGGCCTATTTTTTTTTTAGATTAGGCAGCGCCAATACAACTACAAATCTATGTCTTTGTTGAAACTATCTCCTGATCCTGGGGGATTTGCCTTTCCATAGAAACATTTGAAATAAGTTTGTCTTTTTGAAAAATTGAGAAAAAAAGCAGACATTGAAAGAGATGTAGAAAGCACATTCATTTGATGCAATTTACCTTTTCAGCAAGAGTTACCGGTATGTGCAAACTGTTAGTGTTTACACCTTTCTAGGGCTAATATTCTTAATCTGATAATGTCCACAGATATTCACACCAAGATATTTAAACTGCTGTACCATTCCCATAAAATCCCAAGCCACACCATTCAGTGATCTAAATGTCTCAATAGAAGAGCAGGGAGACCACAGCACGTGTTGGATATAACCTATCCTATAGTATTATCAACATTACCATACAGATTAAAATAACACACACAATTCAAACACACTGACTGCACAGCCACAGGCACACACTCACACTCTGGCCCTGGGTTGGCATATTTTCAGGATACTGTGGCATTGAACCATATGATGTCTCTCTCTCTCTCTCTCTCTCTCTCTCTCTCTCACTCTCTACTCTCTCTCTCTCTCTCTCCCCCCCCCCTCTCCCTCTCCCCCCCCTCTCTCTCTCTCTCTCTCTCTCTCTCTCTCTCTCCCCCCCCCCTCTCCCTCTCCCTCTCCCCCCCCTCTCTCTCTCTCTCTCTCTCTCTCTCTTCTCTCTCTCTCTCTCTCTCTCTCTCTCCCCCCCCCTCTCCCTCTCCCCCCCCCCTCTCTCTCTCTCTCTCTCCAAACACACGCAACGGCGGGAGGCTGTTTATTTACATTTCGTCCCGAACTTTAGTTATTGTAAACTCCATTAAGGCATCATAACATGACAATAATTCCAACTTTGAACTGTAGGTGAAAGTTAATAAGCTGTTCCTCCATCGAGGAGGTCCTGCAGGTCTATTTGATCAATTAGCGACCGTCTTGGAAATCGTCGTCAAAGGTAAGCTAACAAACACTGTTAGCTATTGTGATATATTACTACCAATTGCAAAGTCTAGATTGAAGACATCAGAATCATAAATACGTCTACGAGGGTTGTATACTACAGCTAAAATAGCCTACGGTGTAAAAGCCAGGTATTCCAAATTTTACTCGAGTAAAAGTACAAAAGTATTGGCATCAAAACATACTCAAATTACCCATTATGCAGAATGTCCCATTTTGCAAGTGTTCAAAATGTAAAATAGCAGATCTACAAGCTCACAACATGTGGCAATGCACACCTTGTGAGCTTGTAGATCGGCTATTTTCAAATAGCCGATGCTGAAGTTATTAATGTGTGTTTTTTAATAAAAATAAAATCTACAAAGTAACTACTAAAGTTTTCTAATAATTGTTGTGGAGTAAAAGTACAATATTTGCCTTTGAGATGTAGTGGAGGAGAAGTAAAAGTATTTTTTGGAAATTGGAAATACTAAAGAAAAGTAAAAATACCTGAAAATTGTACTTTAAGTACAGTACTTGAGTAAATGTACTTAGTTACTTTCCACCACTGCAATTGCATGACTATTTAGTTGGGTTTTGTGTTAAAGTAGGCTATGCCATCATGTGCGGACATTAAGAAGAAATGTTCTTGAAATGCCCCCACTATAGTAAAGTTGTAGGCTAATGTGTGACCATGAAGTTTCATATTTGTAATCATAATGGCAGGGACTAGGCCTAGGGAGAGACATGAACATGCATTATATTGTAGGACCCTTGTCCTAGACCATCTACAATTCACAACCAGGTGTCAAAATGAATGCCATGCATTTAGACACTGATATAGCAGGCCATAATTCAGTGATTCTCAATCTCAACCTTTTGAATTTCAAGGACCCCCAGTTATACATCAGGCCATGGACCCCCATTTGATACCCTTTCTCTAGCTCTGGGATCCCAGTCTACACTGTACAATCCTCAGTGTTAATTTAACTCTGACACTGTTCAAATGGAACAGGTCCATCTGGTTCCATTTGTACACTGTCAGAGTTACAGACCCTTAATGGTCCATTAGTACAATATTGGTCCCTGGACCCCATGTTGAGAAACAGTGCCATAATTAATAGCCTATGTTTTTCATTTCTGTGCATGCCAGTAGTGTATAATGTAAATGTCCATTGCTTTGAACTCATTCTGTAGCCTGCTAGATGCCATAGCTATACAAGATGGGTGCTCTCTGGTTCAGCTAAAGGTTATTCTGCACCAGCAGCCATTGTCTCCGGTCCATAATGGTTCATTTGGATAAGTGTATGGGTGTCAAGTTTGTTAGATGCTGTTAATACCGCACACTATAGCACAATACCCAGCCACTTCACAAGTATCAAAAAGAACTATTGTTGGTAATTTCTGTGCCGCACTCACAGTGGAAGGAAAAGCACATAACTGCAGGCGCTATGTGAAATGTTAAAATGGAGATTAGCCCTGCCCGACGCAGATCCCGGTATAATGATTAAAAATCCTGCCTTGCATTTCAATGGGAACACTTGTGGCTGCGAGCACTAAGATAAGACCCTGCTCTCGCTGGTTTAATTCCCATACACATGCAAGGGATAGGGAAAAAAGGGTTTTTCTTGGACATTTTATATATATATATATATATATATATATATGAGGTCTCTTGTGTGAGGCATTCGAACATTCTTGCCCTTGGTATGTCATCCGTATCTGCGCATGCACCCATTCCCAAGTAATGTCAAGGCCACAGAACAAGTGTATCGCAGATGATTAGGTATACACCGTTCAAGCATAGTGTGTGTGGCCACGTGTGGATGGAAGGATGAAAGAATCAATGAAAGGGCTGACTGGATGAAGCAGTTTTGGTGGTGGAGGTGGAAGCCAGGCATTCTGGAATGGGTGGACAACGGATGCCTGGGGGTTAGGGTTCTGTATACTGTTTTCTTGGACATGTGTGGACATCCTCCAACCCTCCCACCCCCCCCACCCGTAGTTCTACTATCCCTATACTCAGTGGCACTGCGTTAGGGCCCTCTCCATCACTGTCGGCCCAGGGGCAGGCCACGGAGGATCCTGCAGAGGAGAGAAAGCAGAGCATGCTGAGTGAGTGAGTGAGTGAGAGAGGGATGGATGGAGGAAGGGAGAGAGTGAGTGGGGGGAACGAGAGCGGGAAGGGGAGAGTGAGGGAATGAGGGATGGAGGGAGGAATGGGGAGAATGAGAGATGGATAGAAGGAGCGATGTTCCCCTGAGGGCCTTCGGAGGCAGTGTGTGTATCAATCACTCGACAGGAGGGGTGGATGTGACTCCGATGGACACCGCTCCTTTACAGATCTGCCCCCTCCCTCCCTAACCTCCCTCCCTCCCTTCTTCCCTCCCTTCTTCCCTCTCTTCTAAGCTCTTTGTCCTGAGTTGACTGTCCTTTCTCTCTCTCTCTCCCTCCCCCTCACCTTCATCCCTCCATTCAGGTCCTGCTCCACCTCCATCCATTGGCTCCAGCTTCCGCCAACCTTGGCCTCACCTGGCCTATTTATAACCTGCCACAAAGTCACCCCGGATGTCCGTTTCCTCTCTCCACGTCCTCGTGAGAAAACCTCACTCGTCCCCATAGCTGTCAAGTGACCTGCTGGCTGGTGTCTTTGGAGCCGTGCGTTGTGGCTCAACTCCACGATGACTTCTGGAGGTTAAGACAGAGGGTCAGGTCTTGCACTTTTGAGGTAAGTGAAGGTCTTCGGCAAGTGAAATGGGGTAGAGCTGGGGAACACAGGTTAAAGGAAGATACACTTTAGCTACTATTAACAAGACGAGAGTAACAGCAGAAGTAAGAGTGACAGGGGAAGCAGGGAGAGCGCAGTGTATTGGGATAAAACATGGCTGAGAACTTGCATCGTCCCGGTCTCATGTTTTTGTTTTCATCTGACTTAAAGGACCATAATGGCAGTCTGTCATGTTTGACGTATTGGCCATGAATCATTGTGTAATATATATAATTTCCCAGAGCTTTATATCTTTTACAAAGACGATATTTTCCATCCATTTCAGCATGGTATAAAAATAAACTTGCAGGGACTTGAAACATGCTTGAGATAGGTAATGTTATACATAACATGTATCTGTTACATAATTAGTTTTTCTTTTAAATAAATTGTATGGCACAGATTGATTTCACAAATCTAGCCACAAATATTCCCAGGGAAAAGATAGATTTGCGAAATAAATAATCATGTCAATGACTTATTGATCATGCAGTTTTGTTTTAGTGACATTGTTGAGCACAGTTCGCAACGCAGTTGTGTTTTAATGATTTTGGACAAAATGTAAAGTATGAGTTACTGTATGAGGTACAGCAGACCTCTGAATATGAACTGAACCAATGGCAAAATTGTCTGAAGCTATTGTGGACAATGACATCTTTAGAACAGTATGATCCTAAACAGAGAAGGGAAAGAGGAAAGTGCTACTGTTCCTATTTGCCAAACAACATAAAACAACAAAGGTGAGGGAAGTACATTGTGTCATTCCTGCAGCAAAGGTTTCCCCGTTGCGCCATCTCGAAAGGTAACGCGCATCATCATCCTTTGTTATGCTCACGCTAATGCGTGGATCCATAACAAATGATGATCACACACATATACATCAAGTCTGGGCGATACGCTGAGAGCCGTCAGGGAGCCTACAGGCTTTACCTCGGCATGTTAAGAGACGAGGGCCTGCTGGAATGGCCGTGAGGATATGACCCAGGTTGACTCCCCATCCATCCAATCGCCCCATGTCTCTCAGAGTCCGCCGTCCACATTGAGAGGGTGTATGACCTTCCCGACAGTACAACGTGGTACGAGGCATGCAGCAATGAGATGGTGGGAGGTGGGTAGATATTTATTAGCTGCCTGACCTTATGGTATGAAAGGTGGACGTCGGGAATTAATGGGTGGCTTGCAGTGTCTGAGCACCATCTCAAGCAGTTTGTTTGGGCAGACGCTTTTTAGATTTCTGTGTACTCTGCTCCTCACCTCAGTGTGTGATCTACTGACAAGGCTGCTTGGATTGGATGTGGTTCTTGTGGGGAGTGATGACTAAAATGAAAGAAAGCGTCCAGTTAGTTTTGTCCTCCATATCTTCAGGTTTTATGTTATTTTAAGCGAACAGTTACTAGGGACTTTTAGTGTGTGTGGATAGCGTGTGTGTACTAGGAGACCATGCAAAGTAAAACACGTTTATCTGTCATTTTAGGGACCAGTAACTCTAATCTACTTCTTTCTTCTTTTTATTAGCCACGATTAAAATTTCTTTGGACATTATTTTCTTTCCATGGAGATAATTTACTTTCATTGTAGATATACTGACACATTCAGGTGAATTAGCCTAACTGCATATTGTTTGGGTCCTTGATACTGAAGAATTACATTTTTGACGTTACTGATCCCTATATACATTTGCCGATAGTATTGGTGTAAGTTATGTTATTGGAATGCAATGAACTCAAATGAAATCAGACATCTGTAACTATTGCTGTTATTGTAGTACCATAAAAGTGCCACCACGAAACGAGTTTGTTGAAAGATTAACAATTCAAAGAAACTCAGTGGCATTTCTTTCTTTACATTTTTTTCCTCCATTTTCCAATTATGTTTACTGCAATGAACAACTCTGAATAACAATTGCATATGGGTGAAGAGGTAAAGCGGGGGGGGTGTACATTTTCGACAAACAGAACATGTGAGAAACAAAGCAAACAACACTGAAATGTAGAAGAACGGGAGGGAGGGGCAACTAAAACAACGCGACAACAAATGTGTTGAGTGACTACATTTCACACACGAGTCACAGCAAAAACACAGCCTAAGGAGCGATGAGCAGATGCAGGTTTGTTTTCCCTACCAAGGTTCTGTACACTGGGGATTGTGCAATCTGTGCCATTTTCTCATGTAGTAAAACGTTCGCGTTCCCTTTGACAGCTCAGAGTGGGGGGGCAGAATTTACCATCACGTCCCATCTCTGAGCCACTCCACAGCCTGGCGCTGCTAAAGCGTTGCTGGAAATCTCTCTCATAAGTTAACCTATTCAATCCGGGAACGCATACTGTGTCATTTTAGATTTTTAGCTATAACCATTATTTTATTACTTTGCGGTTTCTATGATCTACAAGATCATACAAGCTACAAGCTTGTGGATCTGATTTTTGTGTTTTCTTTTTGGCAAATCTTTGAATATATGTGTTTTTTAAAGTCAAATCTTTGCTTCTGGGGATTCTGCAAATGTCTTCTAAATCCTAACAGTATGTCGCTATAATATCAGTGGTTCTCAAACTTTTTCATGTCAAGGACCACCCAAAATGATAAGCCGATGTATTTGGCTGCGGGCCCCCATCTCAAAATATTTTGTTCGAGGGACCCCCACCAGAAGCAAAGATTTGAGTTACAAAATATATATATATTCAAAGATTTGAGTTACAAAATATATATATATTCAAAGAGTTGCACACATTTTCACGATTTTTCCAAGAACAGCAGATCTACAAACTCATAGCGCGGCACTCGGTGCCGCACTATGACTCGTATATCTGCTGTTTTTGAATGGCCAAAGAAAATGACACAGATGCGTTCCCGGATTGAATGGGTTAAATGATGTCTCCAGGTTGCTGCACCGCGAGCGTCTATCGATCAACGTCCTCGCGCGTCGCCCGAGCACGCGAGCAGCAGGCCAGGCAGCAGATTCCAGCGCACCACAGATATGAATTGGTGTTAATTGTGTAAATATAAATATCACCTGCTGACGTTTCATTAAGATGTTGGCATAACTCTGCCGTCCTGGCCTGCAGGGTGGGGGTTTGGCTAACTGGAATAATGAAGCAGGAGAGTGCAGGCTGGCTGACAGTAACGATATGCAGATTGCCAGTGTGCCTTGGCAAGGCAGAGAGGGAAAGCTGCTAACGCTTGGGGGATTTATTATAGAATTGTGAAAAGAGCCGCAAACAGTCAAAATGCCATGCATGCAGGGGCTCAAAGGGGAATGTTGACTAAGAGCAGGAGGATTTTTTGAGGGGAGTTTTCTGTTAACCCATTGAGACCTGAAGCCGATTCTACATGTCTCCTAAATCTCAGTATTCTGAAAAAAACGTATGTTTCTATATCAGTGGTGCTCAAACTTTTTCATGTCAAGGACCCCCAAAATTATATACATTTGGCCGCGAACCCCCATCAAAATATGTTGTTCCAGGGACCCCCCAGAAGCAAATATTTGAGTTCCAAATGTTCGCTTTAAAAGTATTTGAATTCAAAGAATTGCGCACATTTTCACGATTTTTCAAAAATAGCAGATCTACAAGCTCGTAGCGCGGCACTCGGTGCCGCGCTACGAGCTTGTATATCTGCTATTTTTGAATAGCCCAAAGTGTAAAATAATGCTTTTTAGATCAAATCTAAAAATGACACAGTTCCAGGTCTTAATGGGTTAAGGAGATTTTCCAGTGTTGCTGATGAGTATCTGAAGCTGAAGCTTAAACGAGCAGCACAGAATGTTAGATAAAGCTTTCACCACCGGTGTGCATGTGGAGCAACAACAACAGACATTCGCCAATTACTGTGTGTCTGCATCGGGGCAAGGCTGCGCGTGGTCCGTTCTCCTTCCGCTCCCCGCTTCTCTGCTAACCCAAATCAAAGAGATACGCTGCTTTGGTTGTTGACACTTCTGATATCATCAATATGGCATTTGTTTCCCTCACACCTGTCTTCTTCATTCTCCCTCTCAGTAATTTTTTAATCTATCAAGTTTTATTATAGTTTCCATTTGTCTGGGTTGTGGCACACCCTGAGACACTGCCGCTGTATAATGAAATGTGACTGATTGATTGAAGTTCAGCGAAGAACACAGCTAATTGGGCTAGGATGGATTGGTATGTCATTAGCAAAGCATTCTCGTGTGTGTGTGTGTGTGTGTGTGTGTGTGTGTGTGTGTGTGTGTGTGTGTGAGAGAGAGAGAGAGAGTGAGACTGTGTAGGGTCTTGATGTGGTTCCAGAGGACACGCATCTCCGATTTACTCGGATCCAGAGATTGATGTTTTTACTTCTTCTAGTTGGACTGGCTCCAGGCTCCCTGTGCCTGCTAATTAAAAGGGAAGAAAGGAAGTAATCATACAGAAACAAAACTTTGATTTAGATTAGGTTTGATGTCGGTTTTCAGAAACACTCCCAAAAGAGATGGACCAAGCCAAAGCTGAAAAGGCAGGAGACACTTAAACTGAGCGAGGGATTTGTGTCTCATTTTCACCCTTTTGGTGATATTATGCATTGTTTTTTCTAAATTCCAAAAGCGAGGCAATTCTCTTTACGTGCTCACCTGTGCATTGCATCTGGGACAGTCTTAATGTGCAGGTGAGCAATTTGCAGTCGGTGGATCTTATTACAACAGACAGGGTTAGGAAGTTAGGAGAGGAGACGGGAGAAGAGAAGCCAAGCAGAAAGCTGTTCTCTCTCTCTCTCTCATTCGCCCTCCTGACACCCCACCACACCTGCAAAATCGGCAGTGAGTTTTCATCCAGGAAAGAACCTGACGACTGGAAGACTGTGGTTGAATGGCGTACTACTGTTACAGTACTGTGTACTGTGTATACACACGCAAGCAGAATCACCGGGGATCAGTGTATTAAGATTCCGGTACCAGCAGTGGCCGGGTTATTGAGTTGGTGAAATATAGACTATAGACTACGGCGATGCCCGTTGGGAAGGCACGCCTCTCTGGTTATGCAATACCCCTTGTCAGAGTACCCATTGTCAGAGTACTTAGTGCAATACCAAAGATCCTTCATTTAGGAAGATACACCATCCCACGCTTTGCAACTAAGTACGAAATGGTATAAAAATTGCCTCCTAAGTGGCCTTGGTTGCTCTCCCCACCGCCACATCCAAGTACATTGTTCTTTCAGCACTCTTCTTACTATATGTTACAATTTACCTTGTTGTTTATTGACTAGTGCTCCTGCTTACTCTGCTTATTCCAATTTTGCACTTTTAAGTGGCTCTGGATAAGAGCGTCTGCTAAATGCCGAAATTGTAGTATGGACAATTGGACATAAAAGGGATACAGACACAGAAATGGAGATTTTGTGTTATAGATATTCCTGGACAACCGCAGATCCGACAGACTTCTCTCTCGGCACATCATTCCCTCGGGTCCTCAGCGATACACACGCTAAGTTTGAAGTCGATTGAGAGATGCAGGGAACATAATATATATACATATATTTTTTCTGATAGTATTCATTGCTATAGAGTTTGTTCAGTAACAGGAGTCTCCATGTCTGTCCAGCTCTTTATTAAACAGAAATTTTATTTTGTAAATGTATTTTCTGGTCTGGATACCAATTTTATCCGGATATCAGGATAGAGAACTCAGTCAGGATTAAACGAGTGAAAAAATAAGTGATGACACAAAGAAATGAGCAGACAAAATTGGAACTGGAACACTATAAAAATGAAGCTGATAAATCAGTACTCTCTTCTGATTGGCTGAAATTAACCAAAAGATATCACTTACCCTACCTTTTTAACCAGTTGAACCCTAATTCACATGGTTAAAGTACAATTACAATCAAAGTGCAACAGTGTATTTTAAAGATAACATGAAATAAAATAGATAGGATTCAAATAGATAAAACGGAATAGAAAATACTAAAGATAAAAGAGCATAACATACTCACCTTTTGATGCAACAGATAAGAAAAAGTGAAATGTAAAAACTGCACAGCTCAACTAAAGACACTGTGTGTGTGTGTGTGTGTGTGTGTGTGTGTGTGTGTATATATATATATATATATATATATATATATATCATACTGCTAATTATAATCATTTGTCATTCTTCTCAATGTGTCTTGATGGTCATCCCAGCTATTAGCCAAATTACTGTAATATCACCCACTGAATCTTACGACTCGGTGCAAAATCCTGTTTACATTTAATTGTCCCAGTTGTCAGAATGTGCGCTCTGTTATTGCTTCTGTTCCTTCCTCTAGACTGGGCTTGGGTTCTGACCTGACTGCAGCCATTATTAGCAGGTTTTGCATGATGGACGAAAGCCGACACCATAATGTGCTGCTTTTTTCTTCTTTGGGAGCAGTGTCAGGTTAAAACTCTGGGGCTATGAAACTAAGCAGATTAACGGTGTTTCTCTTGAAGTCAGGTTGGGACTCAGCGTTTCAGATAAAAAAGATCACATGAATGCAATTGGGAACATGAAACCTCAATACATACAGGCAGGAATGCATTCGGTATGTATGTATGGAAATGTGTGAAAGCACTATGCTATGATTCTTGTATTTATATTTTGGATTCAGTCACTCTCCAGAGATTGCCAGTAAAAGAAACATTCAGAGATAATTTGCAATAAACATCAATTTATGTTGCAGTAAAGGGGAAAAGGATTGACAAGTCACTATTCACTGGGCCTTCAACTGTGCTGAGTGATAGTGCTGTCTGTAACAGCGGCCTATTGGCTAAAGATCACTAAAACATCACTAAAGCATTATGACAGGTTCATGATAGAATGATCTGGATTGTATTTACCTAAATACTATAATTTAACGATGTTTACCCCATGATTACTTAATTTGGGCAATTTGTCAAAAGAGAGAAAAGAGAAGAAAAAAGGTCAGCAATTGCAAAAATACCATTATCTACAACTCTTGACACACTCGTCTACAACGTGGCACATCACAACACTTTGTTAGCTTGTAGATCTGCTATGAAGTACACTGAATAGGGTTTAAGTGGTCGTCATTTCAGGAATACTAAAACATATATCAGAGACCATGTTAAATTAAATGAACATTACTCTTCATCGCTGTTCAGTGCAATTCAAACAGGAAATCAGTTGTGTTTAATGTGTCTTCATTGCATAATCAGGTATTGCTATAAGTTAACAGTTCTTGCACTGTGACCTGCAATAGATACCCCACTGGCCAAAGATTTTGTATTGCATCCCTCTTGTTTTATCTGCAAGTTGAAGAGCTTTGGTATAGTCTTGCATTTCACTATCAGCACAGATGAAGACTAACACACGGAGGAATCACTCCTTGAGCATTTAACGCTAAGAACAATTTGTACAATCTATTTGACCCAGGTGTGGGATTACAACACTCACAGTCCATTTGCTATCTTTTCCTGGAGTGAGTCAGAGAGCTCAGCCTGTTTTATTCATTGAGTCCCCATTTGCTGACACCTGTTGGACAGTGTTGGTATTACAGGGGAACTGCAGGAAAAAATAATAAAGTTGACATTAATTTGGCCCATTACATGCTCGGTTTTATCAGATAGGCTTTTCAGTGCATGGCCCCATGAGATCTCTGTCTGCATTTTTCAGAGCAAATTTGAAGTGTTCATTTAATTTGTTTTCTATGTGTTTAGTTTGTTGTGTGAATTGTGTTAATCCGTTGCTCAGAGCTACATTTCCCCTTTGGGATAATCTTGTTGAGCTTGAACAGATCAGAAGATACTGTATTGGATTCTTCTGATGCGTATGCTGGTTTTCTCTATTACAGAGATTTATTGAAGATTAATCAAATTGTGTACACAGTGAAATGCCAGTGTTAATTTAACTCTGAAGAGTGTATATGAATGAATTAATAGTTTTAGTTTCGTGTCTGGCTGCCTCAACGCAGTCCATCCCTTACGGGATTATTCAGACACATTTTAAAGAACACAGTATTTATTTTCCAATCTTTTTTTCCAACCTTTTTCACTCTCAATCTAAATTCTCAAAGGTGGGTTGAGTGTTACATTCTCAGTTGCATTTTCTGTACCACTGTGGCTCAAGAAATACATCTAAGGTTTATAAACTAAAGGTTTAGGGTTCAAATCTTCTAAAGAATATTTTTCACCCTCAATCTAAATAAAAAAATGTGGGTTAAGTATTACATTCTCAGGTGTGTCCTCCTATGCCAGTGTGGCTTAAGCGATAAAATAGGGGATTAAGGGAATAAGTTTTAGGGTTCAAATCTCATAAAGAACATTTTTCACTCTCCATCTAAATTCCAAAAGGTGGGTTAAGTATTACATTCCCAGTTGCATTTTCCATGCCAGCGTGGCTCAACAACATGCTGACACCAAAATAATAAACAAAATAAATAAATACCACATACTGTATACATGACTCTGATCAAAAGTACAGAGACAGTTTAGTAGTCTAATTTTCAAACGAGAGAGAGGGAGAGAGGTTGGAGTAGGCCTGTCACGATGATTACATAATCGCAATTATTTGTCGTTAGTCGTTTCCATGTTGAGAAAGGTTCATACATTTTGAAACATTTTCAAAAATAGTGGAAATAGCAGATCTGCAAGCTCACGTTGTGCAACTTTTGTTTTGAATTTAATTGTTAATCACAATTATTTGTATGACAATTAACCCGGCAAGTACAATTTCATAATCGTGACAGCCCTAGGTAGGAGACGACACAGGAGTTATTTTATATCAACTAAGAAATACATAAACTATACATAAAATACAAGGTGGTGTGAGCAGTCAGTAGTATCAGTAGTGTAATGCACGTGTATGTGCAAGTGCAAAAGCAACCAACCAAACAAAACAAAACCAAACAAACACTGTTGCCTGGAAGGGGAGAGAGTTTGTGGCCCTGGCCAGCCTGAGACACACCTCTGGCAGGCTGGCCCCCTCCTCAGATGACCACACGCAGAGTGAAAGGGTCATCTGTCGTCTGATAATGCTTGGTAAAGCTCTTTCATGCAAAGTCACTCCTTATACTTGAAATACCACCGCTTCTGTATTAAAATGGGATCCTTTTTAGGTGGCAAATTGAATAAAACGGTATGTTCCATGGATATGTGGTGTTGGTTAACGGAGGCCCTAGGCTTGACCATTACCGATAAATTGCAGGGATAAAGTGCTGAACATGAAATGTACACTGAATGTATTCAAATGACCACCAGCTCCATATAGAGACACATCACTAAATGACAAATCATCAAGCATTCCATGGAGGCATATTTAATTGATCTATTAAAAGGCTCCCTTTCTGATATTGACTGAGCTTGACATCGTTAAGCACAATCTATTTTGGCTATCTCTAGGCATAAATTCCTCCTTTTTGTCACACCATTTCGTCTAGGCTTCATCTCTTCTCCGTGATTGAATTGGATTCGTTTATCAGATATATTATAAAAGGATCATACTGTAGCTTTCACCTGAATTCACCTGGACAATCTGTTTCAGTGAAGAAGGAGCAGACCATAATGTTTTGCACACAAACCATGATTGCTTACTAGCTGGTGTACATAGTATCTGAAAACAATACATTTCCTCGAGTCTGCGCTTTATGTTAATGATTTTCATTTTATTTTATTTATTCATAATTGTGTTTAGTAGCACTGTAGCATACTGTAAAAGTTTCAGGAGCAGCAGCGTACTGTGACTTTGCAGAAGTTGAGAGAGATGAGAGATGCAGACCAAGCCTGAGCCCTGGGTGAAGGTCACACACGCGCACGCACACACACACACACACACACACACACACACACACACACACACACACACACACACACACACGCACAGCAAACAGAAGCTCATATTGTTTCATATTGGCGAAAAGCACAAAACTAATTTCTCAGCTCCCCCTCCAACAGTTATTGGATGGATCCTCTGTGAGGAATTGTGCTGAAGTCGACGGCTCTTCTATTTCCTCTCAGAAACCCTGTGAGGGACAGCACTATAGGTGTGGGTATGTGCGTGCATGTTTGCGTGCTTCTCAAGTCTCCAAAGCCTGATTCATACTTTGTTGTGTGCCGCTGTCGTATGCTGAAAATAGCCGATTTTCAATCTAGAAATAAAGCATGCAGCATCAGCGTGCAATAAAGTATAATTTAACCCATTTCGGGCGGGAACCCCTATTTGTAACTATACCTTTCAAAACGGGAACCCCTTTTGGGGTTGTTGTTGCTATGTACAGTATATAGCATCATTGTCTCCGCCAGGCCGAAAGGCATGGCGAGAGAGTATGTTTTACCCCCTGTCCGTCCGTCCGTCCTTCCGTCCGTCCGTGTGTCCTGTCCGTGTGTTACCACCTAATCTCCGGCACCGTTGGCCCGGTCGCTGCGAAACTGTGCACCCACACTCCCTGGATGCCAATTCAGAACCTCTGTCTCAAATATTTCACATGGGCCTGTTATACAGATTTTATCCAAACGTCATGCAAATCGGTACACAGTATCTCTTTGCCTGGCCTACTTGTTGTTAACTAGTTGTACAAACGCTTGTTTTATTGTTGTATTGTTTTATTGGATCTTGTGTTGTCGATAAAATTATTTGTTTTAGCTCCTGCTCATTTGATTTAGCTATTTTGTCTCATCTGTTTAAGGAAATAGGTAGCTGATATATTGCACTTTTACCTTAGCGCTAGGTATACTCGTGGTTGCTTGTTTTTGCAGAAAATGCACTTAAAACTTCTGGTGATTAGTAGTTTTCGTTCCCTACCTATGTTGAATGCACTTATTGTAAGTCGCTTTGGATAAAAGCGTCTGCTAAATGACTGTAATGTAATGTAATGTAGTCATGTGATCTGGATCTGTCCGATTTCCCATATTCCATCCTCATTGGCTAAGGTTGGCTTCCAAAATTTGCAGGATTGGTCCGTTTTGAACAAAATGCCTCAAATCATGAACGCAGCTTGTGATTTCCGTGAAATTTCACAAACACATTCCCACCAGGCCGAGGAAGAAATGCCACTTGACATTTTTCAAATCAGCCTCATGGTGGCGCTATAAAAGGCTGATTTGTGTTTTTAACTATAACTGCACCGATCTGCGTGAAACTTTGCACGCATATTCCCTAGAGCCCAAGGAAAAACATCTGCCCTGCATTTTTCACATTTGCCTTTTATAGCGCCACCAGGAGGCCGACTTATGTAAAACACATTTTTGGATATTAAGCCTTCAGATTTTATCCAAATTTCACACAAATCGGTACACATGATCTCTATAGTCATGTGATCAAGATGGAACTGTTTGATTTTTCATATTTCATCCTGATTGGCTTACATTGACATCTAAAGTTTGCAGAAGTGGCCCGTTTTGAACAAAATGCCACAAATCATGAACGCAGCGTCCGATTGAGGTGACACTTTGCATCCACATTCGCACTAAGTTGAAGAACAAATGCCACCCTTTAACATTGCCCTATTATAGCGCCACCAGGAGGCCGATTTTTTTCAACACTTTTCTTTTTTGTATTACTCCTACAAATGTTGTCCAATCATCATGCAAATCGGTACCCATTATCTCTATAGTCAAGTGATCAAGATGGTTCTGTCTGATTTTTCATATTCCGTCCTGATTGCTGACCCACAATAACCTACCTGACCTGGCGGAGACCTGTGCGCCGAGGAGCACTTTTTCTAGTACTGCCTCTGTTTCTTTTAGTTTCTTTTTGAAAACTGTAACTGTGGGTTGTTTTGGTCTGCAGTTAGTTGTTGTCGGAAAGAAACCTCTTATCTCTATATCTAAATGTAGTGTTTTTTTTACTTGATCTCTACTTGATCATACCACAGCGTCACACAAAAGCATCAAAAGTAGCAGATCGACAAGCTTGAAAAGTGGCGCCGGGTTTTGAGCTTGTCGATCTGCAAATGTTTTTGAATTTGAATCCTGAAAAGTAACAGTTTTGGACATACTGTATGAGATTTCCACCCGATAATAATATTGTATGACCTTTTGCTTGGATGAATACCTACTGGATTGTGCTTTGGGTGGAATACTGTGATGACACTGTGACCTTGGGTTTTGTATTCTGCATGGTGCAGGCTATTTGTGTAGGTGTATATACTATTGTATACTGTTGTTCATTGTTGATGGTGCTTCTGTAATGCTATTTCTTACCTTTGTATCTCTGTATACGTACTTACTCTGTATCTGTAACTCTGTAACTCTTAACTGCTGTTACGCGTCTGCTGAGACTTCTCTGTTAGGATCGTACATGGTTAGCACTAGTGCAGACGTCAGTGCATCCTTCAGGTCTTGAAGCCTGTTCGATGCCCCACATCCAGCAGTTCTTCTACGACAGGAGATCTCGCAGAGGCTTGTCTCTCTCGGCCGGCTGCGGCATGAACTTTCCGAGATGATTTAAAATTCAGAGAACTTCTCAACTCGCTCACAGTCGTTTGGCTCCTAGATCTTCCTTGGGGCATCTGTCCTGCTGGGATGTCTGGGCTAATGCCACTGGCGGCGACCATGTGGCCTACAGAGGTCACCTCTGGCTTTGACAGGTCACATTTATCAATGCTCAGAGTGATGCCTGCTGTTTGGATCTTCCCCAGTGTAGCATGCAGGCGAGCGTCATGCTCCTCTTGCGTTCGGTCTCAAACCAACATATCGTCCATGTGGCAATCGACGCCCTCGAGCCCTTCTGTGACCTCCGTCACCATTCTGTTCTGAAAGTATTCGGGGCGGATGCTATGCCGAAAGGTAGCCGTTTGAAGTAATAAATAGTGCCAGAGTAAAAGTGCAGATTAGAATATCTCTACAAATTGGCGTTGTTAAGGCATGCGTGGCAACAGTTTGTGTTGGGTGTGATTTCACACTAGAATGTATAAGATGATGCACTGTGTTGAAAAAGACTGTAGACGTTGAGAGACAGAGACAGAGGCAGAGAAAGACAGACAGACAAGGTGATGTTGTGTTGGACCATTTCCAAAGCAAAAGGACCAAAGCTAGCCTATCATGCCGCTGTAGCAGTGATGAACAAACTTTATTCCTTTGGAGGCTGTGATGGAGGGACCTACACCAACATGGATCAGATTGATGTCCATGTCTTCAACACAGTGTCTTTATGCTGGACGAAGTTACCTCCAGTGACACCTGGAAGAGGAGAACGTCACCTTGAGGTTCCCTCCATGCGCTGGGGCCACACAGCTGTGTTAATTGAAGATACAGTCTACATCTGGGGAGGGCATCACTCTTATGAAGATACGTTTTACAATGTGCTTTATGCATTTGATGTCGAAACCCACAGATGGTTCAAACCCAGGATTTCTGGGACTGTTCCAGATGGGAGGCTCTACCACTCAGCCTGTGTCTTGGGGAAGGTCATGTATGTCTATGGAGGATACAACAAGCTGAATGAATACCCTAATGACATCTACACGTTGGACACCACCACAATGGTCTGGTTTTTAATGAACACCAGAGGACCTCCACCACCTGGTTCACCATTTCAGTCTGTCACCATCATCGGGACAAAGATGTTTGTATTTGGGGGCTTTGAGGGGTACAACAGCAACACAATGTGCAACAGTGTGTTTGACACAGAGACCAACTGCTGGCTGAGAAAACCTTCTACACAGCTTCTTACAGAAGGACACGTGGTTCATTCAACATTTACCTACAATGGAGAGCTGTATGCCATGTTCAAGACCTTCAATGATCTGTGGAAATTAAATCCAGAAACCTTCTCCTGGAAGAAGGTTGAGCCCAAGGGGAAAGGACCACGTCCAATGAATAGTGTGTGCTGTTGCATGGTGGGAGATCGTATAATCCTCTTTGGAGGATACAAAGGCAGAGTCTACACACCTGCTGATGACCTGTACATCTTAGACTTAAGTCCTTGTCTGAAGACGTTATGCAAACTGGCAGTTATTCTGTACGGTCTGGTGCAGTCTGAACTCCCACACAACATCAGGTGGGAACTGGCAGCCATGACAACCAATAACAACAACATAATAACATGAGTGTGCTCACTGCCAACATGCTCACTAAAAGAAGGATATACAGAAAACATTGAGTCAACTAAACAAGACGCTGTGGCTTCTATGACATCACTCATGTACTGTATGACATCACTACTATGACACCAGTCATCTCCATATTTGGGCAATGTTTCATCCAAAGCCGACCTCTAATGACTTCCAGCAAAAGAAATGGACTCGAGAAAATATGTATATTTAAAAAAAGGTATGAAACATGAGAAAGATAATATTTTCTTGTCCTACTGGCAGCGTGGGCAAGCAACTTGATGATTGGTCCAGTGGTTTGGGAAATTCGCCCTGTACACGCACGCATGCAAGCATACACACAGACCCTCTTCTAGTCCAGATATTCCCAAATTGTTTAGCTTAGTATGTCTTGACCCAAACTAGTGAAAATATCAGATCTAAATAGCGCATCCACTAAATAGTGCATCCACTCTCCAACCAAAGCTACAAAAGGAGGAGATGAGTTCTGGGGAGGAGCTTGTATATCAACCTACTTACTTTATGCTGAGAGGTCTGCAATAAAAAAAATTCACACCCAGTGTCATCACAGTGATGGAAGCTCACTTTAAAAAAAAGTGTTTTTTTTTAAGTGCATAGTCCTATTTATAGGTTATTCATTTCATCATGTGTCTCGCTAGCCAATCACAGTGCTGAATAGAGTCAGCCAATAGAGTCAGCCAATCACAGTACAGCTAGGGGTGTACTAATTATGAGCCAATCACAGTACAGCGAAGGGTGTACTAATGAGGTGTCCCAACCCCACTTATACGGGCGGCTACACCGCCCAAAAATAGGATCATTGATAAGAACAGCTGAATGGACCTCCAAGCTCACAATGAGGTTGGAGGTCAAAAGGGGGTGGAGCCTGGAGTCAGCTAAACCAGCTAACTCTGGTGGACTTCGCTCGTTTAGCAGAACATTTGAAGATCCAATGGAGTTAGCTGGTTTTGTCAGAAGCGCTTTTAATGCTTTTTATTCGTTCAATTCTTTTTTCAACCAACACACAGACGCAAAGGGTGTTCAATCGCCCTGATTTATGGAAAAAAATGCAAAAGCGTCAAAATGGAGTTAGCTGGTTCCTGCTGGACAGCAACGATATGCAACGTACATGTATGTAAAGATTTGCTTTTATTTTTTTTGTAATTTTCGAATAAATATAGATTTTTTTTCCAGAAAACTTAGGTCAGGATTTAGAAGGCGCGTCAGGTCTAAATGGGTTAAGCAATATTGTCCACAAGCACATTAGAAATGTTTACATTGTGCCCCCCAAAATCAGTTATTTCATTACTGATATATTAACATTTTCCATCTAGTCATAATTCAATGTTTTTGCCTCTAATATGTATTTATATAGTGCAAGTCTGTGTGTGTGCTTGCATAACGTATTGGCACATTTTCGCACTATAATAAGGTTACGATTTTCATAACCATGGAATTTTGGAGATGCAACTTTCTCAGCACTTACGATGTGCATATGGTTGAGCTTGCATGAGTGTGGCGGAGGTGCGTTTTTGTGTGCTTTTTATAACTCACAGCTATGACACTGGTACCCTTTCCCTGAAGTTGACGATTGGCACTTTTCATTTACTTTCATTTGCTCATTAGTCTGTGCAAAGTAGTGGAAGAGGTTAGAAAGTGGCATCTCCTTTTGTAGAGTGTTCAGCCCCCTGTGGTCTCTCTTCAGTGTAGGGTATCAGAAATGAAAGTCTTGCTAATTAGCAAGTGATAAAAATAGTCATAAAAATGTGGTGGATACAGTTGGCCATGGCATAGTTTGCACCCCCCCCATACCTACTTTTTCATAGTTTCTTCTCACCCCTGATCTGATGCATATGCTTCACGCAGAAATTAAGCACATTTATACTTAAGTTATTAAAGAAAAGATGGGAAAGTATTTGAAAAAGTTTAGCATAGGATATGCAGATATTTTTTTTTATCAAATTGGACTAGTTAATCAAATTAATTTTGATACCTTCAATATCATCCATGTCAAGGGTTGCCACGGCCATGTTTTGCCTTTTAGCCTGTGTTTCATTTTCCCGTTTGAATTTGACAGGAAGTTCCCTTTGTTATTATATTCAAATAATGATCATTTGAATGGTTTGTGGAGTGGCAGTGACACTCTCTTTGAAATAATAAGGTCAGCATGCTTTGTGCCTCTGATGTACAATACAAAGGCTGGTCTATTCTGGGGGTAATTGTATCTTTTGGGTAATGCCGTCTCCTTGTCCTAAGTCGGTCTCTGGAGCACGAGAGGATTACCGAAATTACATTTTCATATCCTGGATCTCTATGTAGAGCATTTAGATTTACTGATGACAGATTATGAATCACTTGAAGTGTTTTGTTATCATTAATATGTGCATAAACAAGAATTAGCGTCCTACGCTGGTGAACAGTAAGGGAGCTTTGTCTTGTGTTGAGTTTAAACCTGATAAATATTCAAAAAGCAGTACTTTAGTGGAAACTCAGCATTAACATTACACAAGTAGCAATGCACAAGCCTCTTAGCAAAACTGATCCCTCGGTTGTATGATAATTAATTTGAATGACTAATGATATCCTACTGCATGGCTTACCATACATGCCACTAGCAGGCTTAAGATAGAACAAAGAAAATGGTTGAATTCATAAATATTTCATGTGATTATACAAAAAGGGGCTAGCAATTTAAAAAAATATATATATTTACCATTTTCATTTACAAACAAGAGTATAAAAGCCAGCCAGCCCTATGCTGTACCTTACACCCAACTGGATGTTGGCGAGGGATGGCACTAGAGGCATCAGAATAAGTCGGGTTCATCCTGGAATCAACCCATTATATTATGAGAGATATTGTGTAAAAAGTTGATATTTTGGCTTGAGGGTGGCACCAAAGGGGATATATCAGGGGGTCACCCAAATAGGTAGGGGTCACCCTTCAGGGAGCATGAATGTGCTCCGCAAGTTTCATGGCAGTCTGGCCATTAGATTTTGAGATAACCAGTGTGCAATTGGAGAGTTTGACCTAAGGGCGGGACTAGAGGAAAGACCATGGGGTGCAGAACCTCAGAGGTATCAGGAGGGGCCATCCTCTGAGGTTCATGAAGGTACACAGAATTCAATGGGAAACCTGCCAGTATTTTTTGAGATACCATGTTGCTTCGGGCCAAAGTGGTGGATGGACGCACAGCATCCTTAGAGCCCTGCGCTAGCATGCAGCGCTAAAAAAAATAAGCAATCTGTATGACTCAACATGTTCACTCATTTTTTAATGAATGTACCTACACAATGTGCTTATGTTGTTTTTACAGCAAAACAGACATACAGTATGTCAAACAAGGAGATTATCTGGCTTCATCAGCTTTAGTCAAGACAAACACACCAGGGGAAAAAAAACGTTTCCTTTTAGAAATGACAAATGACCAAAGTGTATTTACTTTCTAGAAAGGAACGGCAAGGAGGATTTAGAATACACATGATGACTCATGTGTTTGCTTGCCTAAACAGACAAATACATCTCTATGCTCAAAATTGCCAAACAACATGAAACTCTGAGATAAGAGTTTCAGAGATTAACGCAGTGAATTTAGGAGAGGATTAAACCACGACTGACAACTGCAGTCATGATGGGTTGGTGGATATGATGTTAAAAGACCATACTGCTTTCATGTCATTGTTGAGTCAATGTTGGCTAAACCTCACTTTACAGTTAAGAAGTCATGGAAGTTTGAATATCATTCATTAAAGGTAGGGTAAGTGATTTTCTTTGGTTAATATAAGTGTTAAATAGCTCTATATTCTGATAGTACTCATTGCTATAGAATATTTGTTCAGTATTAGGAGTCTCCTTGTCTCTCCAGCTCTTTATAAAACAGAAAATTGATTTTTGTTTCAGTTTCAGTTTCATTTCCAATTTTATCCAATCAGGATAGAGAACTCAATCAGGATATAGATTAAACAAGTGAAATTGGAAGTGATGACACTAAGAAATCAGCAGACAAAATTGGAACTGGAACACTATAATATGAAGCTTAAAAATGGGTACTTTCTCCTGATTGGTTGAGATTTTGACACCTACCGGAAAATGTATTTTCTGTTTATTAAAGAGCTGTAGAGACACGGAGACTCCTGTTACTGAACGAACACTCTATAGCAATTATTACTATCACAATATAGTGCTTTAACCTTTTAACAAAATACTTTTTGTTTTAACCCAAAAATATCACTTACCCTACCTTTAATCAATCTGTTCTGCAGGGACTATATTCGGCTACACTTAACAAACACAAAACTTAGCACACAAATTAAACACACTTAAAAATGTATTAAAACACAGCAATAATATAACTTTTGTGTGTTGTCTGTGTCTGTTCCCCTCCGTGTTGAACACGCTCCGGCTCAAATAATCGTCCATCCATCGTAATCAAAATTCAAAATTCTCCTTCTCCTATATTCTCGAAATCAAGTTAATATTCTGATGTCAATCTGGATGTCAAACCGCTACTTTTGAGAAGTTGGGAAGTAGCAGACTCCCCTGCCCATTACCCCCCCCCCCAAGGAATGTTGTGTGATAAATAAAGAAACAACTGGAATAATGTTTTCAGTCAAATAAAAGAACATAAGCCTGTATTTGGAAAATTAAAAAGGCATAGTTGTAATTTCATGTTTACCCTATACATTACATGGTCAAATTGTGTTCCTATAGATGCTCGAATAGGGCGGATGCACCGCAGTGTGGAGAGTTAATGCGTCGACCGTGTGTGTGTGTGTGTGTGTGTGTGTGTGTGTGTGTGTGTGTGTGTGTGTGTGTGTGTGTGTGTGTGTGTGTGTGTGTGTGTGTGTGTGTGTGTGTGTGTGTGTGTGTGTGTGTGTGTGTGTGTGTGTGTGTGTGTGTGTGTGTGTGTGCGCGCGCGCATGTACTCAATAATATGAATGTGTACTCCTCACATTGTGGTAATGATGTGCATGCGTATCTTTGTGCATGCCTGGATCCATATCTGTGTGACTGTGCATGACTGTATCTGTATGTAAGCAAGTCCAGATTAGTACTGCCTTCCTTGCTCCTCACCCCTGCAGGCATTTCCTGGGGCAGTAACACCTCGGCACTTCTGCCCCTGCCCCACACCTCCTCCACCCACTGGGAGTGCAGCTACTGTGCACTCCCACTGTGCATCGCAGCACAGTGAGCAGGATGGCCCTTCAACGTTCCGGGTATCCCCCAATTTAGAGTGTAGATGGGGTGGGGGGCCATGAACTGGCAGTGCTCTCTTGAATGTTAAATAGCCAACCTTGGGCACTGTGAGGAGACAATGACCATGTTGATCTGCCTTGAGAAAAAAGGTATACTGTAACAAAATCAATATTAATGTTATTAACAGGAAGCTTTGGCATCTCTTTAACATTTGAATAGTCTGCAAAGTGAATGATAGATTCATCTTTTATTTATTTATTCATCACAGGACTGATAAACATATTTAATTTATAGAATATCATCAATCTCTTCAACTAATGAATGCCAAGTCGTGGAAAGAACAGCTTATTCCCTGCATTCCTATTATCAGCTAAATATATATAACGTGTCAAAAGCTCTCATTGATGTCTCAAAGATGTGTCATAGGGAAAAGGGATTTGGTATTAGCCTTATTTACACACATTCCCACATTTGAAGGCAATGGTTTCTATATTTGTGTGGTCTAGTAATATTGCCAGTAAATGGCGTGACAATTTGTAGTGCAAGGGGGCAGGGGCGGATCTACGGGTGGGACCTGGATTGACATCATACACTGGAATATCTAAGCTGAAAAAACTCAGGCTCAGTCATTAGACACGTTCTGTATCCGGCACTGGCAGTGGGCCTCTGAAGCTTGAGTCAGTGTGTTGCTTAACTCATTGAGTGCCATTAACGTGTTTCACGTGTTTTAGCGCTATGGTGCAACGTGCCATTAACGTGTTTCACGTGTTTTTGAAAAAAAAACAAAAAAAACAAAAAAAAACAAACAAGATATCATTACCTGAAGATTTGCAGCTCCATCCACTCCTTTTTTAACTTATAACTGAAAAAGGCTGTATCTCGCTTCCTAAGCACTTTTTTTTAACAAAAAAATAAAAAAATAAAAACGTAATGGCCAGAAATAGATATGAATAATTTGGGCACTCAATGAGTTAACATCCAGGATGCAATGAGCATGTTACCTGTACGTACCCTGACTGTACAAAAGATTGGGACCTAAAGCTGTTGGAAGGACGCAACTACTGTAAATGTGTATGTTCAAATAATATATATATACACGCATACATACATTATTTTATAAAATATTAAAAAAGTGAGCAGGTAGTAAGTAACTAGTAACGCACATGCAGGGATTAGGGAAAGAGTACCAGACACCAGGTTTACGACATCTCGCTTGGCCCTCAGTACCTGGACTGCCTGAGAATTAACATGATGAAAGAGATTTTAACAGGTGTAGATTTGTGGTGCCAAAGTGTACTAACAGTAAATTAACAGGTGTAAAATTGTCCAAATACTCCAAATCTCCAGCCAGAATGAAGGGACAACCTAATTCAACAAAATACTGTGGTTTGACAACAATGCCACACGGCATGAAGGTGGAAACTCGCCGATTGGCTTGAAGAAAAAAAAAAAAAGCTTAATTAAAAAGAGTGCAGTGTTGTCAAAGGAGAGTAAGCTTAAAGGTGATCGTTAAAGAAAAGCGCAGCGGTGGTGGTGGGGGGGGGCGGGGAGGATGGGGGTAGTTAGAAGTAGGAGGGGGTGATAATGAAAATTGTCCCTGCACTTGATTTCCTTAATCACTGTATGCCCCTCTTTCTGTTAATTGAAGATAATAATAGGATTTTAATTTTCTTATGTAGGTTACAGGAGAGCGAGAAATCATACTAGATGTCTAGGGTGATGAGGCAGATGAAGATAGACGTACAGACATAATCTATTACTGTGCTGTGCTATTAAAACATAACACTGTTCATGTGTCTTCATTATTGTTTCCATCACCTTCTATTGGGTGGCCACTTTTATCTTCTAACTTCTAAAGTGCCTTTCAAGGCCACATTGTGCAAAGTTCTTCAAGACGATTTGCAACCCTCACTAACAAATAATCTGTTCCAATGGATCCAATGTAGTCATTATTTAGTCACAAGCTCTTGTTAACACTTTTCATTGGTTAAATATTGATACAACCCACAGATAGACTTAACCACATTCAACCTGGTGTCCTTATGTTGGCGAGCATAATTTTTTTTATCTCAAACTTTTTTAAAAACGGTTGATGACGGTTGCGATGTGACACATTGTGAGCTTGTAGATTTCATAATTTCATAAAATTATGAAATATGGAGAAGGTTTCTACACGACATCTACAATATACATTTTCGAAGTGACCTAATGGGCAGCTACAACAGCTTGTAAATGATGTACAGCATTTGCCAGTAACCAGTTGAATTTGTGAGCTACATTTCCCTGTCCTCTCCGTCTGCCCCAACGCGAGGTAAATCTATGACCATATTACACCTCAAGATTGTTGCGGGCCATTTGACTTCTGCTATTTATAAGCTCTAAAATGCTGGAAAGGATTTCTACAGTAATTACTGTCTATCCAGATGATAATACATTTGACAGGGAACATGGCCGTTTGCTGAAACATTTTAGTAATAATCACAAATTACACTATGGAAATTATATTAACAGAAAGAATATAATGATACTACTGTAATCCTGTAGGATTTTTTAAATATTTTCATTAGTACTTAAATGACAGATGACAAAAAGAGATCTGAAATACATGAGCATCACACATGTCAAACAGAAATAAGCGTGGTTATATCACAAAAGGGTGTTTAAATATAGGGTTATAGAAACTGCTATTGCATCGCAAATCGGCGTGTTTAAAGGTCTGACAGTAAGGGCACAGTCACATTTGCTTCATAGCGTCGTATGTAATGTAACCTGACACTTCATATTCAACAAAGTCATGGGAAACGCTGTGAGAATGTAATCCTGCTTATTCTGAAAAAACTTTTCTTTAATTAAAATGGATAAACAGTTCATAATTAATCTATTTTGTTTTGGTTTACATTAATGTGCCAGTTGGCACTGGAAGTCAAGTGCAATGCACAGTGTACTGTTGTACTCTTTGGTGAGCATCGTTCTTCTGTAGGTGGTAGAATTGTATCACGCAAACATGCTTTTCTGATTCCTAACAATGGAGAGATGGTCACGGACGTATGCCAGGTGTAAAGCTTTACTTCGTAGTGCACTTTGAAGATATTTCTTTTATTTTGAGGTCCATTTTGACCTGCTGGGACTCTACTCTTACTTGTGTTGGAGTAGATGGTATATAGGGCTGTTGATTAACACTTCAAAATGAGGAAAGGGGACCACTGACCCTGGTAGTGTTCACAGTTCAAACCACACTCTTATCGATTAAGATTAACAATCTCTAACACTGGCGATCTGTTGAACTACGCAAACACCAGAGTCCCTATCATGGCAGCATTGGTGCCATAATCTACCTATTGAGTTACACAGGGAATTGAAGCTGTGTGTGTGTGTGTGTGTGTGTGTGTGTGTGTGTGTGTGTGTGTGTGTGTGTGTGTGTGTGTGTGTGTGTGTGTGTGTGTGTGTGTGTGTGTGTGTGTGTGTGTGTGTGTGTGTGTGTGTGTGTGTGTGTGTCAACATGAGCTGTGATTGTAATATAGCTCTGAGTACAGTAGCTTGTGAATTCCGCCTTGTGGTTAAGCAGATGCACTCTGCTTGTTTGAGAGTGGCTTTGTGTCATTTCATCACCGTTGGCACCGTGGACTAAAGCCTGATTTATTCTTGGTTGTGCATGGTGTCTTGCACTGTGGGTGGCAGATCTACAAGCTCAATCACAACGTGTCACACAACGAGTTGTTAGGCAACAGTTTCTGTTGTGTGTGTGTGACTTCAGACCAGAGCTTGCTCAGCGCGAGAGAGAGCGGGGGTTGGAGATGGAAGAGAGAGGGAGAGCTCTATCAGGGAGAGAGCCTAATTCACCCGCACAATTACCCGACAATGTACATTTGCTGGCAAATGCCCATATATGGACTACTGGACATGGTCGACTTCAGAGCGAATCATCGTTGTTACTCAACAGTTTCTGTTCTGTGTGACACCAGACCAGAGTTCCATGAGAGAGAGTGATGGAGAGAGAGTGGGATTTTCTGCTTTTTAATGTATGTTTGACCGGCATATTTGCATGTATGTGAGTGGTTAGTATCGGTACATCCCATAAGCTGGAGTGACAGGAGCATTTAAATTACAGTAGTAGCATACATCCAATTAGTCAGTGAGACCAGCACCTCATTGGCTAGTGCCGGTCCATAGCCTTTTGGGATAAGTATTCCATAGCCCGAAGGGATGATTGTTCTGTGATTATTAATGAACAAAAATATATATCTTTTTGTCGTTGACCCATTTAGAAAAATAAAAATAAAAACTGCACAAGAAATGCATATTTCTTGTGCAAAAAATGCACAAGAAATATTACACTGATTGGATTGGTAGTATGCGAGATCAGTTGAGACACACACACACACACACACACACACACACACACACACACACACACACACACACACACACACACACACACACACACACACACACACTGGGGTGAAAACATGATACCCTGGTGGAGATAATGATTTTAACAGTAACTAGTACTTCACCTTACTTTACCTTACTTTCCATTACCCATGAACTATGAAGAGACAACAATTCTTCTGTAAAACAGATGTTTTTCTGATAGCCCATTGGCTGTAATGGCGCAATTATGACCATTGTATGGATGAAAGGGAAATAAATTGGTGTGTACTCAAGTCAAATCGACCGAGTATGAAAAACTGGCATTTTTGTATGACGATCCAGAAGGAGGAAGACGTTGCGAAAAACTGCCTATCATCGTCAAGTAATTGGACTTTATTTGTGGCATCTTTTTCCACATAGAGAAAGGAGAGCAGTGAAGCAAACCATTGATTGATCTCTTAGAAGCAATCACAATGACCAGCTACCATAAAATAGGCTGCCGCCTGACCCTCCGAAAAAGCGCCCTTCTATCACTTGTTCAGGGTGCCTCATACATTTTGAATAGTTATATATTAGTGAATAGCACTGCATTGTCCAAAAGGTATTATTTGCTGTGCCTTTTTCATCTGTTGGACATTGCTCAGAGGTTATTGGTCTCTAACACACCATCAAATCATAGCGTCTCTGTCTCTCCCTCTCATGTCAATCATCCAGGCTACTCACCTTGTCCTATTCCCCTAATTTCTCTCTGCTGATGTCATTATGGGATCTTACTGTTAGAGTAAATGGGGGAAAAGAGATAAGTAATGATACATTATTTTTGTCTTATCATTACGTAAGCATTTTTCATTGATTACAAGTGTGAATTTTACATGAGTGGATATAGGCATTTTAATGATCAGCAGATTCAAATCTAACCAGTTGCAGTAGCATAGCATCAGCCTTAGTTATAATTATTATTATGTATTTGTTTACTTATACAAATGAGTAACGCACCCTTTAGTTCCTCATGTTTTAGGGTCAGTGACAAATAAGGGTTGGCAAGATGAGACATTTTAAAATCGTGTTTTAACACATACAGTGCCAAGAACGTGTAGACACGTTCTTTTGAATCCATCACTTGTGTGCCAAGAACGTGTAGACACGTTTTTTCCAAAAAAAAAACATTTTTTTTTAAAAATTTGACCCAAAGACCAAGGAGATATGACTCACAGAAGATTTAGACTCCCATCCACTTCCTTGTTAACATAAAACTTAAAAATGCTGTATCTCGGCTCCTGAGTACTTTTTTTTTCACAATGAAAAACCTCTGGCATTCAACAGCTAAAAAATATGAAATAACTCTGGCATTCAATGTGTTGTTAAAGGCAAGCATCAGGTTTGTTAAAATGTACTTTTTGTGTTCACGTTGGTTTCATGTAATTTGAATAGACATTTGCACCATTTTTACAATGAAATTGCCATGTGCCTGAAAATATCAAGTGGTGTAACCTCATAGAAATATTATAGACTATTATATCCACTTCAAAATTTGAAGTAACATTGTTTTATGAGGACACAGGGGTTGACACTAAGGTCTCAGAGGCACTTGCCCGTCGGGCAAGTACAGGTCATGTTCTACCAAAGGTCATGCCCACTTGCCAGAAAAGTTATTTGTCCATTAAAAAAATATGTTAAAACTTGCGCTTGTACAACACAATGTTAAATCCAATCGAGAACGGCAGACACTATGAAAAACCAGAATGAGTGCAACTGCTAGTTGTAAAAAGGCAGCATTATTGTTCTTCATAAATAGCCAATATTTAATGAAGACTGAATGCACTTGCCCGTCGGGCAACCTGGAAGCAAACTCCACTTACCCGAATGTTTTATTTACTTGCCACGGGTGGTCGGGCAACCGTTAGTGTCAACCCCTGGGACACTTTCATACATACAGTCGGTGCCTATTGACTTTGTCGTTTGTCATGTTGACATCACACTCCTCATTTGCCTCACTCACTCGTGCAGTAAATGTAGTTCCAAATACTACCACGAGGTGGCGCTTTGGAGTCACTTTTTTTTTGTTTCAGACAGACAGACAGACAGACAGACAGACAGACAGACAGACAGACAGACAGACAGACAGACAGACAGACAGACAGACAGACAGACAGACAGACAGACAGACAGACAGACAGACAGACAGACAGACAGATGAGATCTGAGTCCTGACCTGGGAGTCATAAAAAAATAGCAGATCTACAAGCTCACATTGCCTGGCGTGTGTGTGTGATTATAATTATAATTATAATTTATATAATATACTATTATATACTACTATACACGTCGTGTAGACCTACTTGTAGATTGGCTTTTTTTTTTTTTTCTTGCATCATTTGCTGTGTAGCATTTATCTTACTTGTTTCTACTTTTTTGAAAATGCGCAGACAGTGTAGTGGTGGAAGCTGACGATTACTGATTTTAGGGCCCGCGTTCGAATCCCATGCTGTGAAGAAGTGTGATTGCTATTTTTGAATTTATATCGTTAAATCAATGTTAATGTAACTCTGAGAGTGTACAAATGTTGTACACTCTCAGAGTTACACCCCTGGGGGTCCCCGGACCCCACTTTGAGAACCAATGGTCTCTCTCTCTCTCTCTCTCTCTCTCTCTCTCTCTCTCTCTCTCTCTCTCTCTCTCTCGTTCTTCGACAACTGTTAATAAAGTATGCAATCAAATACACTGTGTGTGTGTGTGTGTGTGTGTGTGTGTGTGTGTGTGTGTGTGTGTGTGTGTGTGTGTGTGTGTGTGTGTGTGTGTGTGTGTGTGTGTGTGTGTGTGTGTGTGTGTGTGTGTGTGTTAACCGCAGTGTTAACCGCAGTTTAGGTTGGATTTGGGTCAATCAAATATAATTATTAATTAATATCGGATAAACCGCGGGTGAAATATTGCAGTAAATAATTTAATGACATCTAATATATCTACCCATAAAATAGCTAAATCTCTGCCTGCTTGTGTCTGTAGAGTGTGTACAGCAGCCTCTGTGCGATGCGATCACAAAAGCAGTGCGCTCAAAGAAAGGCTATTTTCACTACTTTGGCTACTCTGGCCTAGGTTGGCCTATTTACAACCCGTACATCTACATAAACGTTCAGATTTCAAATATAAAGTGCTTAACTCATGGCCATGGATGTTACAATTCACTTCGAGTGGGTATAAGTACCTGTATCTTCCGTATTGTTCAATAAAAAGCATTTTAATCCGATCGGTGGCCATTTTCTCATAGAGTTATAATGTATCAGAGTGCAATACTCCTCCCAACCGATAGGGTCGCGTAGTTGAAAGCATGGAGAAAATACGGAGACATTTTTGTTATTGGACAATACGGAAAATATGGGTACTTATGGGTTACCCGAATAGAATTGTAACATCCGTGCCCATGGGGTCAGCACTTTATATTAGAAATAGGAACGTTTATGTAGATGTACAACACCAGGGTGAAGTTCATCCATGACCGTCGTAACAGACGACCGTCATGTGACCCATGGCCAACAGCGAGGTGTTTGTTTTCATTCTTATAAGACCGCATGGCTCATTTATATGCACGTGAAAGTAACTAAGCGGAAAGTAACTAAGTACATTTACTCCATGTCCACTTGTTGCTGAAGGTGGTAGGTAGGGTTAGCAGCTACATTAGCAGCCTCTCATGTTGTAGCCGACCACAGAAAGTTGCCTTTGTTTTCAAGTGGGGCTCATTTGCATTCGGCCGAATTGTTAATGAGTGCATTAAAAAACAGTTTAGCCGTCAAACCGGTTCTGGCCCGGTCAACGTTAGACTCCACCAAACGCCACTGGTCCTGACACACACACACACACACACGCACGCACGCACGCACGGAGTATTGATTGAATACTTTATTAACAGTTGTCGAAGAACGAGAGAGAGAGAACGAGAGAGAGAGAGAGAGTCCGCTTCTAGTAGACCATGATCATTATATATATATATATAATATATATATATATATATATATATATATATAAGAATCATTATAATTATAATATACTATATACTATATATATATACAGCCCTTCCGCCAAAAAGCTGAGGAAGAGGCGAAGAGATGTGTGTGTGTGTGTGTGTGTGTGTGTGTGTGTGTGTGGGGGTAGGGACTTGGCTTATTTGGAAGTTCATGACTGGAAGAGTTCATGGACATTCCCAACCCCCCACTCACATGCAGTCGGGCAGGCCATTGTATGTCTGTCTGGCTGTCTGTCTGTCTGTAGTGTGAGAACTGAAGGGTCAAGAGTCAAACTGACACACATTTACGTTGGGAAAACTTAAACATTATTTTTATAGGGACTTTTTACTAATGGTGTTCGAAACGAATATACAAATAAAACATCAAAGTTTGATTTATTTGAATTTTGAAAAAAGGTTCAGTTGTCCCAACTTCAATATGTTTTAATTTTGACTTAATTAGTTGTACTTGAATTTTAACTTAATTATAAAGAAAATACAAAACACTGCCAATATATTAAGGCAGTGTTTAATTTATCCCCGTTCAGTATGCATTGGAGTTGACATAATGACTCAAAGGACGCAAATTATTAATGTAAAAAAAAATGGACCATGTTCAGCTTCAACAATCCCTGCTACATGGCTGGGTATTTCGTATTTAGAGAGATTTACCAATAGAGAAATTGTATGTCTCCTCGGAACCGAAACCAGTGAAAGGAGCCGATCTACAAGCTCAGAAACACGTTGCTATCTGAAATGTTTTGAGATTGTAGATCGGCTATTTTCAGAATGAAGTATATCATACATTGAAAAAACATACTCTCAATTAAGCATTTCATGTTATCATTTGCAAATGAATTCATTGATAGTCATGTTGTTTGCATTGCGCTTCAAATGAAGTCTGCCTGAAGTGAGCCTTGAGCTGGCAACCTTCAGGTTGCGAGGCACACGTTTAAGCGAGAAGCTATTGGACCGATAGATCTGAAATGGTGAATAAGCCAGTCAAAGAGATGATACAGAAAGAAGACCATGCAGAGAGAGAGAGAGAGAGAGAGAGAGAGAGAGAGAGAGAGAGAGAGAGAGAGAGAGAGAGAAGAGAGAGAGAGAGAGAGAGAGAGAGAGAGAGAGAGAGAGAGAGAGAGAGAGAGAGAGAGAGAGAGAGAGAGAGAGAGAGAGAGAGAGAGAGAGAGAGAGAGAGAGAGAGAGAGAGAGAGAGAGAGAGAGAGAGAGAGAGAGACAGCACCATGTGTTTAACGAGACATCAGCGCAAAATGAAAATGCGACGTTTATTAAACGTGCTGTCACAGATGATCCAATCATCTTATAAAAAATTAAGCATATGCCAAGATAACTGAGAATATATAGCTGATGATGAGCTAAATATATTTGTTTAATGTCGAAGTTTTTATTTTTAAACTTTATGATGAAAGCCGCACAGAGCTTTGTGCCTCGTCATGTATTGTTTCTATATTATAACAATGTTCTCATAAAACTAAACTAAACTTGACAGCAATATGGAAAATCTTATAAATATATTTCATAGAATAACCGGTTAATAGAAATAACGAAATAACGGTTAAAAGGGGCAGATAGGAGCGTTGACGCCCGTTACTTTATTTTATTTTATTTATTTATTAATGCAGGAGCGCGAGGTAATAAATGTCACATGTGTACTGTATGCAACAGACATGATATCTCTCTGTCTTTCTAGGAAGTTAAGAGTTAAATATATATTTTAATTATTTAATATAGCAACATTAGGCTATTTCAAAATGCTTAATTATTTTATTCATCAGTGCCACTGAAACACCACCACAGAAATAAACAAACAAACAATTTGTCAATTCAAATGAGCTATGGCATGAGAAAAAATACGTTTACATTTTCCAAAGCAAGTGTCAAAACATAATACAAAAGTGTAAAGTAAAGTAGGCCTATGAGAGGATACAGTAACTGTAGGCAGCTCTAGGCAGTGTGGACGGACAGACAGGCAGTAGACCGCTGCTGCCCCTAGTGGCACAGAGTGGAAATAAGTGGAAATAACACATGTCCTGCGTGACACGCATGAGATGCCAGAAAAAAAACGACAAAGTCAATAGGCAATGACTGTATAATGTTACTTTATTTTAACATAGCTAATGACAATAGATTTTATCAGCATTATACCTAGGTGCATTTCTTTGCAGTTTTGCCTAAAAATGAGTGACCCCTAATCCTACCATTACACATCCCACAAAAGCCAAAAGATAAACATAGAGTAGAGTCCCCTCCAGTCAACAATTAGAGATTTAAAAGAAAAGCGTTTAGGGCAGTCTTTAAAATAGGGGAGGTGATATGATTGGTTTCCAAAGCAATAGGCATAGGGTTGCTAGCGGCTGTTCTAGCAACTACTTTGGATTTTGATGTCCCCCGGTAGGCGGAGATCTTAGATCGTCTGGCAACATGAAGTTAGCAGTTTATGACTGACTGGCATATGGATTTGCACTCTGGGATGGATGATTTTATGTTGTTGTGTCCCCTTACACCCCTTACACACCCTTACACTCCTTATAACTGTGTGTGGTCCAATTCATCCTTGACCAACCTAATTCCGTGTGGCAATACCACTAGTAGAAGTGCTAATTGCACTCGTTGGACCTTGAATTGGATGCAGGCAGCAAGCATTAGCAATAAAAGGGAGGCAAGATCGACTCATGAGTAAAACCATTCCACATTCCATTTCTTGTGCTGGCTTTGATGGTGAAAATACTTGATGTCCTTTCAAAATTAGCACACTCGCCTTTAGGGATTGAGAAAGAGAAAAAGAAAATTCCCTTTCTTTCTGTAAAGGCTTGGAAAATGATGTCCAATGGTGCCTGAGAAGGTATCACATAGAGGCGGGTCTGTGTCACTATCTCCAAATTCAGGAGCATGTCCTGGGAGACGGCCTCTTACAGGAGAAGAGACACTGCTGAGCCTGGAGACTCCTCAGTCAGACATCGCTCATCTTTCAGCTCTTTTTTTCATCCACATCCAAGTGCTCAGCTATGAGTCGTAGCTCAGTATCACAGATGTCAGTGGGCTCCGATCTAGATACATCAGGCCTGCCAAGCCCGCAATTCATACATTTTATCTCTCATACTCTTAATTGACAAGCATTTTGATGAGCAGAGAGAGAAAGCGCGAAAGAGGGGAGTGAAGGAAGGAGGGGAAAGCATATTCCTAGATCTCGAAGGCAGTTGTGGGAGGGCTATGATGAAATAATAATGATGCTAGTTACATTCTATTACACAAAATGTGAAATAGCACAATGAATTCCCCTGCAACATTTCACACTAATATCACTGCCACTGAGGGCTCTGCGTGCCATTCTGGGATGTCACATACTGTAGTATACTGCATATCTGCCACATTCTGTAATCTCATGAAATAAGGCTTGAGCCAGAGGGGGAAAATACCAAACTTGTACACGGCAAATTATTACGTGTGTGTTGGGTATAGCACCTGGGAAATGTAATTAGTCATATATACAAAATATTGCAGTTATTTACAGACTGAAGGGACTGATTGCATTGCTAAGTAGATGCTTCCCCTGCTAAAACACACACACACACACACACACACACACACACACACACACACACACACACACACACACACACACACACACACACACACACACACACACACACACACACACACACACACACACACACACACCACTTCCATACCGTATACTTACTGTAAGAGCTCCCTCCCACACACATACTGTTGTGTACACTTTTGCCTGTGCATTAATGCATAATATTGCATACATGCTTGTTCATATATGCTCACCTGCACGCGAGCGCGTGCACCCCCCCCCCCCCCCCACACACACACACACACTCCAGCTCATACAGTCATCTACAGTACATTGTTGTTGGGCTGCGGGCCTTTCTGTTGGTGTACCAGTAGGCTGTCCATCTTTCCCTTCACCCCCCTCCCCCTGCAGCACAGCGCACCACATTATGGAAGGCTCTGGCGTGTGTCTGGAGGAAAGGAAACCCAGGCTTAAATCACTCCAGTTGCTGTGCTGTTCAACTGCGATTCTGAGAATTGAGCCAATGGCTTTCTCCTTCCATCTCCCCCCTCTCTCTCTCTCTCTTTCTCTCTCTCTCTCTCTCTCTCTCTCTCTCTCTCTCTCTCTCCATCCACACAGTGGTGTAGCTGTGAAGGCCCACCCTGTAATTTAGCTGAATAGGCATATCATGAATTTAACTGGGAGAAAGCAGGCTGGAGAGGCAGCCATTTCCACAGAATGCTTTATCAAAGTCAACAGAGTATATTAAACAGAATTGTGAGGCCATGAGAATGGGGTGGGGGGGGGGGGGTTCTAAAGTATTCTGTGAATTCTTAGGGTCCAGTGAATGAGAAAACACAATTACTAGCATGAGCTAAAGGCAAGAGCTGGCTCACTTTTATTGTATTTTTTACAGTTGAAACTTCAGTAGAGAGCTGTTTTACGGATTCAGTACAGTAGATTAATCTGTAAAATAGGAGTCAAAGATGTGGTTAATCTGGGTATGGGTTCTCAAACATTTTCAGCTTGGGACCCAATGGACACATTTTGGGTCTCCCGGTACACACTTAAGGCCAGTCCACACCAATGATTCGCAACGCAATTCCTTGCAACATGCAACTACTTGCAACCATTATCCCCAGTGGCAGTTGCAAGGAGTTTCATTGGTGTGGAAATTTGTTTTGATGCAAGGAGTTGCGACTAGTTGCATTGGTGTGGACTGGCCTTTAGAAATATGCATTATGAATTGACGTTCTACATTTAATAACGACTAATATAGAACACAACAAACAATTAACTGCAATTTATTTGAAATGTATTTTCAGTATTTTATTACAAAAGTACATCAATGCTGAGTGCCCTTTTAACTCATTCAGTGCCAGACTTATTTCTGGCTGTGTTTGCCCAGTGCCAGAGATTTTTCAATTTTCTTACCTTTTCAAGTACCGTAGTCACAGAATATTTATCTCCAGTATGATCAATCCCCTGATGGTTGCTAATCACGGAGGGTTTCACTGTGCTTCCGTGAAGAAGAAAAAAAGAGGCATCGCAACCTCCCGTTCGCTTGTTACACGCCGTTGAAAATAGCATGTTTCGCCAAAAATACGAGATACAGGCTTTTCCCCAAATACTTTAACCAGGAAGTGAATGGAGCAGTAAATCTTCGGATCATGTTATCTCCTGGTTCTGTGTGAAAAGAAAAGAAATGAAAAAAGAAATAAAACTGACTTGCACACGTCTTTGGCACTCTGGGCTTTTGAGAAAATAGGACGTGCGCACGTTTTTGGCACTGAATGAGTTAAGTTTCTCATCACCTCATACAGTAAATGATGTACAATGTTGTAACACTTTACCCACTTAAACCCTATTTCAAAACTAGTGAAAATAGCAGATCTCGCTGATCTGCTACTTTCGCTATTGTCCAAGATTGTTTAAAATGTGTGTAATTTGCTGAAGATTTATTTTATTCTATTTCACCTATAATGACATGGCCTAAATAGGGACGCCAGGTTGAAATTGTTTTAACTAAAAAGGTTGCCTATAACATCAGGCAAAGGGACTACAGATGAAAACTGGCCCTTCATCTAACCGTGGGGGGGCATTTACTCCCCTAGGCCCTAGTGGTGTAGGCAGAACTACGTCTAACCACCTCAGCCTGCATGGCCTACAGTTGGCATCGTTGTCATAATGTGGTTCAGAACCATCACTACAGTCATCACTGATGGCACATCATCACTCTGCTTACCTGTTCAACAAGCCATCTAACTTTTCAATGCATCAGTCACAACATCACAAAAATAACACCTGACACTTTTGCTATATTATGCCAGTAAGTACGTTTAGAGAATAGACAAAATACACTCGGAATTACAGACTCACTTGATGATGTCAAACAGCTGGCAACAGTTACACTTACCAGTCTTTGCATCTTTAAAGGCCTGCAGCGGGACGCATTCTAATCAGCTCTGGTGGTTATAAGAGGTCAGAGCAATAGAACATGATGCTGTGGGAACTGCTGATCACAGTGTTGTCAAAGTAGCCCCCGTAAAGCTCTTCACTCCTCACTGTTATGCAGGAGCAAAATGCAAGCTTAAAGCGCCGTGACAGGTTGTGTCCAACAGGTGATTCCGCGCTCCCCAAAAAAAGAATGACACGTTCCTCTCTTAACCACATAAACCTTAGCATCCCCATTCTGCGTATGTCATAATATGGTAGGCAAACATAGGTGAACATTCGGCAAGAATGGCAGATCTTGTGCTTGTAGATCAGCTATTTGATGTACAATGAAGTGTGTATATATATATATATATATATATATATATATATATATATATTCCTCTTCTTCCTATATGCGGTTTATGTCAACTTGATGATGGGGGGAGGGGGTGATTCGTCAATCTTTCCTACTGCTTTGTGTGCAGCAGAGGACATGGACAGACTACAGCATCAGAGCTACAGTGCTTAGTGCTGCTAGTAGTGTGATTGTGTTTGGAGAGCATCTCTGGCCCTCCGGAGCGGCCCCAAGCTTCCTCCTGATGAAAGAAGAGCCCCCTTCACTCCAGCTCTGTTGTTGCCACGACAACCTGCCGGTTCTCCTGTCAAGCTCGCCCTCTCTCTCTCTCTCTCTCTCTCTCTCTCTCTCTCTCTCCCCCCCTTCTCTCCCTCCCTCCCTCATTGTCTCGTATGTCCTCTCATGTGTTATTCGTGCATTTTCCTTTGTTGTTTCTCCACTATATCTTCTCTGCATACGGGCATGCCTGAGCATCTCTCCTCTCACTTTTATTATTATATCTTCACTTTAACAACACCCCCCACCCGTTGTTTCCTTCCTCTCTCCGCCGCCTCTCCCGGCAGTTGAGATGAAGAGTTGCTCTGCTAACAAAATATGCAGAGGAGGCTGAGCAACAGGACAGGACATGTTTCAGTGTCGCTGCCAATTAAGTGGTGTCACGTAGCTGTGAAGCTGGGAAACGGGGACTGAGAGTGAGTAAGAGACATTGAAAAGAGAGAGAGAGTTCAAGCAAGAGAGAGAGAGAGAGAGAGCAGGAAGGTGAATTTGATTTGAATTTGACATGTTTTTTTACTTTTACTTTTATGTAGTGCATCAAATTAGAAGCTATATGCATTATACCTAAGCATGCATATTGATCAAAGACATGTAGACTCAATGGGCATTGATTTGCACTGCATATTCAGCACATTTCGCCTGGTATGATCACTGGCGTTGCAGCCTTTTAGTGTCATGCAGACACATGGGTTGATGAAGAGTGAAGCAGGGCGGTGTAGCTGGTAATTACCTGCACTCCCATCGACGGCCTTTCTAATAGACTCCTAACTAGCTATTTACATTACGGAGGCCGGCCGCTCTGTGTATTGACTTTCATAAAATTCACGTGTGGTAGATTACAGTCAAATCAATATGGCCATTTAAAGAGCATTATCTGTAGGAGGTGACTCTGTGTTAAGTCTCTATCTGAGGGCCAGAGGAGGGAGGGAGGATGAGACATTGTGGCATACTGTATGTCTGCTTTAAACCAACATCATTTGCTGCATGGCTGGTCTTAGACCTGCCCTGATTCACACTCTAACCCGCTGTATCCACTGGCACTTTCTCTCTCACTCTCTCCCTATCTCTCTTTCGCTCGCTCTTGCTAGCTTGCTCTCGATATCTCTACATTTCTCATTGGCTCTCGGTCTCATTAATGTATCTGTCTCTCTTTCTCACATTCTCTATCAAGTTTTCTCATGGGGCCAAGTCATAGCCTGGTATGGCCAGACTAATATCACTTTTGTAGAGTAGATATTAGTCTGGAATCTCTGTGTGCATTAAAAAAAAAAGACCTGCGTCGAACCCGCATTTTCAAGGGGCAAATAAAAAGAAAAGACCTCTGATGATAAACCCGCCCTATATTTGCATACTGGGCACTGATAGGTGCCCAACAACTTCGGGGTCAGGGAAATCCAATCACAACCGAGCGGGGCCAGACCAAAGCTGACGAGTGCACATGAATACAATTATTTGGTTTTGGTTCATCAACATTGTAGCAGCAATAATAAACAATATCAAAGTAATAATAAAGAATAGCTCCGCAGCCTGTGAATGATCCAAACACCACCAAAGAAGAGCACACTCAGAAATCACGTGATCACAACAAAAGCTATGCACCTTTCATGTTAAAGGATTTATAAAAGTTCAAAAAACAAGCCACATTCAAAGCCATAGCTCTCGGATGGAGGATAGTGGCCGGCCAATTCCCCCCCCACCCCCCCCCCCCCCCCCGATTCTACCGGACTCCCGTGACTGTACTGAGCCGATCTCCGTGACGATCGGCGGTCACAGAGAATATTCCATGATTTTTCAAAGGTACAGTAAAATCGCCGTTTCCGCTGGCAAGGGGGCGGTAGACGATGTTTTAACTCTGGCAGTCAATGAGTTAACATCATACTGTATGTTTGTGTGTGTGTGCAGTTTTGTTATTCAAAATGCCATGTGCCAATGTGTGTGGTGTATGTTATATCCATTTAAACCCTATATACTTAGTTGGCTCTACTGTATATACCTGGCTCGCTCCTATAGCATTTATGAAACGGCTGCAGCCTGCTGCCAGTGGCTCTGTGGCCTCAAAGCCACTTGCCAAGTGGCGGCATCTGAAACGGTCTGTGGTTGGGATGGCTAGGGTCTTTGATAAGCCTGCAGGCTTTGCCGAAACAATGTCCATTGTATATATCCTGGATGGAAGGAACGTCACATAGGGCTGTCACGATTCCAAATTTAAGTTGACGATTCATTGTCACTGAAATAATTGCGATTAATGATTTTTATTATGTGTTTGGCATTGAAAATTGGAACATATGAAGGCTTTTAGGCTTCGTAATCAAAAATTGCACAGGGCAGACTTGACAAATAACTGAAATATACAAAGAAATCATTGACATATTTGATAATTTTTATACATGTAAAAAAGCAGAAATAGCTGATATACAAGCTTATAACGCGTCACTTCGTGATGCGTTGTAGATCTGCTATTTCAGCTTTTTTTTAATATTTTAAAATCTTTCAACATGGAAACGATTATGACGATTTTGCTAAAACAATTGCGATTATCTCTATTAGACTATTATGTAATAATTGTGACAGGCCTACCGTCACATCCACTGCGCTGGGCTGTCTGCGCGGACCTCTGCAGTGCTTTGTGGTTGAGGACAGAACAGTTCCCATACAGTTCCCATACCAGGCAATGATGCAACCAGTTAGGAAGTAGTGCTGCTGTGGTAGTAAGTCCGTAGGAACGTGGGCACCATGCCAAATCTCTTCCGTTGCTTGAGGTGAACGTTGTTGCTGTGCTGTCTTCACCACGTGGCCGGTGTGTGTACATCCCAGGTGTGTACATCCCAGGTGTGTACATCCCAGGTGAATTGCTCAGTGATGTGGACGCTGAGGAATTTGAGGTAGCAGTAAAATGGGAGAGTTGCACTCACAAAGTGAAAACACAAGGGAATGGTGCAAGAGGAAACCAGAGGGCTATGTTACATTTCCATCAGGGTGCATTCAAGATTTAACCATTTCATAAAAAATGACAATTCTGTGGCACGGTGGTAAACGTGATATAGCTGTCCACTAATGGTGTAGTTTTTTGTTTTGTTAGATTTGCATATGTTTTTTTATATAACTTTTATTAGTATTATTATTATTAGTGATACATTAGAGTGTTGTCATTACATAAGCGGAATGTGGGCCTGGTTCATTGACACAAAATAATATTGTCAGCTCAAGATTTCTGTGTAAGTCAGCAGCTACAGACACTGATGCATCTTGGTAAGGAGTGGTTTGTGTCATTACAATTACTTGGCTGCCATTATGGGGAAAACGCTTATTGTTGCCCTTCTTCATACAGCTTTGTCTTTGATGGGCTCAAAGAAGAAGTACATCCTCTAGGGCTCCTTTTATGTACTGTACAGTAACTATAGAAAGCTGAGGCGAATGTCAAACTGCAAAGTGTTCTAATAAGCTGGGAAGTCAGTCAGGCTGTGTAGACCTTAGGCTACATAAAGGCCGGGAATGCATTTTGAATCTAGTCTCTACAACAATGCACATGTAACATACATGACCACAATTCAAGGAAGAGCCTTACCCCCACCCCCACCCTCCACTGAAAGTGAAGAATACACCCTTGACAGTAGCCATCTTTCTGGTGGATTTAAGAGGAAATAATGAGCACAACAGCAATCTGCATTTTGCTTGGAGAAAAGAGATGTGATTTCAATGTGTATACCAAGGGAAGCATTTTAATGACATATTTAAACGGAACTGGGATGAATATTATCTGGACACCATCTGGTTGTCAAACACATGTTCTTGGTGTAAATAGGATGTCTCAGTGTATATATTTTAAATTAAACTATCATCAATGTATCTTTATCGCAGGAGAACACAGTCACTTTCATTTAGTATTTTATACTTAGGATATTAAAAAATAACCAATCTACAAGCTCATAATGGGTTACAAGCTTGTAGATTTTTGAAAGAATATTTAATGTTTTGCTCAAAATACTGAAGACATGGTTAAAGCACGCTGGGTAAGACCTACCCGGTGTCTAAATGTTTTGGACGTCTTAGACGTCCAGTGGCACAGGGCTTATGATACAACGGACGCCTTAGACGTCGAGTGGCACTGAATGAGTTAAGGCAATAATTTGATGACCGGGTGTATTTCCGGTAGGAGACTCAAAGAGACTCCTTTGAGTCTCCTACCGGATACATTAGCATCTTTCCGTCAGTAATCAAATTATTGGCTTAGGAATGCGACAAAAACAAAAAAATATCCATGAATTCAATGTTTCATGGGTTGTGTAATTGATTGAAAATACGTATTTTTTTGGGTGAACTACTCCTTTAAAGTGGTTAAATTATCACAGGGGGTGTTTTTTGTTTTGTTTTTAGCTTAAACTTATCATCCGTGTTTATCGCCGTAAAACACTTTAATTTCATAAATCATCAGAGCAGTCTCCAAAAGAGCATTCTCAGTCATTTTGCATCATACCTAAGTAAACAAAGCAATCACATTGCACAACACTACCCACTGTGTTAGTCAAGTAACTGTGCCCACGCAAATGAGTTTTAAATGACAATTTCACTCAGCCCTTCTTTGTTTGTTATTTGTAATGATTTAGTGAGTGGTGGGAGAAACGGAGAGCATGAGAGAGAAATGAAGTTACAGAGTGATTGGGAGGAAAGGTAGATGAATAGGATACAAACAAGACAGAGTCTAAATGCCCCACTAGTGGTCCCTAGAGGCCATGCTGATCCTTAGACCCATCCAGTGCAAAGTGGTTGGAACCGACCAACCTTGGCATCCTTAGATCCATGTGCTCTACTGGGGTTCGAGGTAAAAAAAAGTACAATAAAAAACAGTCAAACCAAAAACAACAAAGATTTTTTTTTTTTTTAATTATATATAATTTCTATTGTATATTCACTGAAAGATTAATACAGAAAAATAAAGTACCATGATTAATAACCTACAAAGTGCCTTTAAAACAAATGGAGCATTTAAGTGGCGCTAGAGGAATGGCCATGAGTTCACCAAAATCAGTACTGTCAATTCTGAAAAGTGCCTATTACATTATGAGATATCTTATGTACAAAGTTTTGACATTGTGGCCTGAGGGTGGCACTAGACAAAGGTTCATGGGGGTTGCTCAAATGATTAATCCTGTAAAATATTCCATTTCAATCCATTTGCAAAAAGACTGAGGGGACCTGAATTGAGATCAGCATAAAAAAATTGAGGAACGAAGGATGAAGAGAAAAGCAGATGGACAGAAAGCAAGCTGTTTGTCAAGCTGTATAGTATAGCTGTATACCACCTGCTTGTTTTGCTTTGTAAGCTTCCACTAGCACAACCGGACTGACCACAGACAGCCTGGCCATGCTGCTTTCTCAGAGAGAGAGAGTAACAAGGAAGATAGAGATGGACAGAGATAGAGTGACAAGCGACAGGGCAAAATAAAGGAAAAGAGAGGGAGAGAGTGGGAAGGGACAGTAACAGAGAAAGAGAGAGAGAGACCCCTGCATCATGCCCCCAAGCAGGCCCGAGGTAGTGAAGGAGAAAGAGACCAGCTGAGGCAAGGCCGCCACTCATGCACACACACACATACTGTGAAAAAAGAGAGCGAGACAAGGTTTTAGGGGTTAGTAGGAGGGCAGGTTAATAGTAAAAGGTAAAAGTAATGTAACGTACTGGAGAATATATTACCTGCTTACCTTGGTTATAAACTAAATGTGATCGTCTTCATAATGTGGGCAGTTCCCCTTAAGAAGATTTGACACAGGAAATGATTGTAATAAATGACTTTTAAACCACTAAATCAATTATTTTATGAACAATTTTGGCTGGTCTCTCCGTCCAGTTTTATTGCCTACTTTCCTCTTTTTATATGCGTCCGTGTACAGGAAGAGAGAGAGGGCATTGACCTGTCATTGTGATCTAGTTGCAGAGGGAGCAGGGGGGCACATCTGCACTTATGACGCAGTAGGTAATACCCCCCCCCCCCTCTCCCGCAGGCTTCTTTCTCTCCCTCTCTCATTTGACACTCAATTAGCTTCCACCTGAGCTGCTGTCGCTACCATCATACATCGGCGTTGCACCTGAGCCCCTGGCTCCCTCCCTCACGTCACAACATCATCATCATCATCACCCCTCCAGAGCTCCACCCCCTGCCCCTCCCCCTCCCATCCTGCTCTCATGATGCCAGGCGAGCTCTCTCTCTCTCTGCAGTTGCCTGCAGATGCCGGTGGTGTAAAGTAACTAAGTACATTTACTCAAGTAATGTACTTAAGTAAAATTTTGAGGTATTTTTACTTTACTGGAGTATTTCCAGTTTTCGGTACTTTTACTTCTACTCCACTACATCTCAGAGGCAAATATTGTACTTTTACTCCTCTACAATTATTCGAAAACGTTAGTTACTTTGTAGATTTTGATTAATATTACAAAACGTTAACCACTTCAGCCCTATATATGCATTTCAGCCATTTGAAATAGCCGATCTACAAGCCCACAATGTGTCGCAATGCATTATACATTTGAAAACTTGTGAAATGGGACATTCTGCATAATGAGTATTTTTTACTTGTGGTACATTTTGATACCAATACTTTTGTACTTTTACTCAACACTGTAACAGAGTGTTTCTATATTGTAGTATTGATACTTTAACGTAGTACTCCGCTACATTTTGAATTCTGGACATTTACTTTCCAACCACTGGCAGATGCCATGTTTGCATCCTCCGTTCGTTATCGTGACGTTGTCGGTAATGGATTGACTTTTCTCACATCCCCCTCTGGCCATTCGCAAGGGGGATGAAATAGATTTTTTCCAAAAGGCTGTGAGACATGGGAAAACATTCAAACGTTTCCAACGAATCCGTCCAGCCACGTCTTGAAGCGACCTTGTTACCAGCGCCTGGTTGCCAGCCAGCGGGTCCTCATCATTATGTTGGTCCACAGTCAGGACACTTGGGGGCTTGTTAAGTCTGAAATGTGATGTTTCATTATCTAATTGGTGTCGTAGTCCTGGATACCAGCTGAGTGCATTGACTTGGGATTGTGGTGAACAACAGTTGTTGAAGTGTGGACATATTGGGTGATTTTCATGAAATCAATAAAATACCGTGCCGGTGATCATTTCAATATCAAGTCACAATTTAATACAATTCAATCTTAATAGTGTTCTCTTTCTTGTACAGAGATTAGCTTCATTTATTTATTATATTAAGCATTATGTTTTAATGCTTAATAAATAAATGAAGCTAATCTCTGTACAAGAAATGCGTCCAAATTCCTTGCAATCCTTGACTGCATTTTAGAATGAAAAATAAATGGCGTTACTAAATGTTTTTTAATGTTTTGTAGAACCATAACTAAATTACATTTTCAATGAAAACGTCCACAGTCATGGTTCACTTAATTCCTCCACTACATGGTTATGCCCCAGTTGTAAGACAACAATAAAGTTGAATAAAGTTTTATTGTCTGTCTCACAAAGAAGTATCTTCTAGATGCAAGCTAGATAAGTTGGATCAGATTGTAACACTAAATGAACGAATTCTCTCCACCTGTGCAAGAATAACGATATGTTTTTCACTCACTCATATAGGTACAAGCAGTGAAAGCATCCTCACACATGCATGTCGATATTGATTGCCATAACGCAATAGTAACTATTCAATATTTGGAAGAAAATATGATCAATATGTCATCAATGTAAAGGTAATTCAATTCCTAACATTTACCATGCTACGTACATGGATACACTACAAGTACACTGATGTTATATTGTTTGACCATGTACGGTGATGAGACATAGATCTTCATTTCATTTGGACTTTAGCTTGAAAGGCACAGGTGTTCCGCTGGCACCAGAAAATGAACCCATCACTTAGAGAGCAGCAGCAAGGCTTAGTCATCCACAGAGAGCAGGAATAGACTGTACAGAAAACAAAACAAAATCAGAGACATATAGTATTTAGGCAAAGATTGTGTGAATCCTGACATCTTAAGGGAAAACGAGCAGATTGCACTGCAGGTGTCATTCTGATGAAGAGCTGTATCATCATCTTCACATCATCTCTGAGGCGAGCTCACCCAGAGATATCAATGGGGTGCTGCCAATCCTTGGACAATTAACACCTGCGTGAAAAACCCAGAAAATGGGTGAACAGTAGGGTTTAACGATACATTTGAACGGCGGTACGATATGCATCATGATACATGGTTGACAATACGATACATACATGTATATAACTAAGTAAGTAAGCATGCAATGATCAGCGTCGCTGAGTAGACCTACAATTTAACGCGTTTCACCGCATCGTGTTCTTACCTTGTAGATCTATTCTTTTTGACATGAAACACCCAGTATGAAAAGAGAGGGAGGAAACTCCGGTGCTTTGACCAAATGGAATATAGCGATAGCGAACGCACGTCGCTTGCGTTAGGAAATGAAACCCCTTCTTGTTTTAACGTTGCTAAATACAAGGCACAAGTTCTTAGAAGCGAGACAATTGGCCTTATTCACTAAGCTGTTCGTAAATCGTCTTTAAATAAAGTGTGTAAAGGGGTGTGTATATTACATATATACACACTCTGAAGTGTGATTCACGAAAGGGGGTGTAGAGCCTAGTGATTGAATGAATTAAGATGAGGGAGAGAGCGAGAGGTCAGGGTGGATAATATTAAATATTCAAAACTGTAAAACATGTGTATTAGTTTTCCTAATGTTCTGGCTTTTCTGGAATGTTGCCAAAATTATGATTTTCAAAAATGACTTCCTTTTATAAATGTTTCTCAGACCTTTTGTTCATACTTCAAAGTGAAAATTGTTGATACAGCTTTTGTCATTTTTTATTTTGTAAATCTTTGCAACCTTAATTGTCTTTTTATTACTATAAAAAGGCAATTATCTTTTGATATCATTCTTCACAGACTACAAAGGTATATTAATAGACTAATTAAACTTCGTACCAAGTGTAATCAGAGACATAACATAAAACAAATTATACTTAAGTAGGAAATGAAAGATAATATCAGTATCGCAAATGTGCACACATAGCCTATTCGGTACGAATCTGGAGGCTACTCATTACAATTTGTCATGCCAAAACCAGAAATGGAGATCTTACAAACAAAAACTAAATAAAACACACACACACGGACACACACACATTTTAGACAAGATCATGATCAGTTGTCTATATACGCTAGACATAAGCCGACTACCATACAGTTATGGGTATAGGTGACAGCATCTTTTCCATATAGAGTGAATGCCAATAATGGCAGACACAGAACAATATTTCATTAATTGTTTTGCCCTTCTTTTAGCCAGTCCAACCATTTGTAGTCCTCATTTGTAGCACACACATCTTATGGAGATGCCCTAAGCTACCAAATATCAAAGCAATTGTTTTACAATTGTACCCATATTCAGAGATGGCATGTGCATGTGGTTGGTATTTCAGTATGGTATTTTACAGCTGAAGCAAGTATCCATGTACATGGTGGTTTTATTAATCATGATCACATCTGTAGTATTAGGGGAGCTCTCAATCACATCACTAAATATATTGTTATATTGAGATACGGCAAAGCAGTCGATTTTAACAGCTTTGTTAATATGGTAATGTACTTGTTGTCCAGTGGCACGGCACAGTTCTTTAATAATTAAATCCACGTGCCGTATAGAGTCCCTTGAAAGCGGGGCAACTGTTCATAATGTGTGCAACAGATTCCAGTTCTTGATTATTATGGAGTAAACAGTATGAATCATGTTGTGCAGGGTACCAGAGGGCAATGTTGTATTTACTGGGGAGAACTTGGAGTCTGGCTTTTGTTGTAAACTTGAGAATTGATTTGTCTATTGTTGCATTTTGTAATATGGAATGAGACACGGTGTGGTCGGTGCATGACATGCAGACGAGAATGTCACGTCTACAGTTCTGGGGATTTAAAACTTGTATAAAGTTATCCTCAGCGTTTAACACTGCCTGTGCACAGATATTTTGATCACTGACCTCAACCGTGTCGCCCGCTGCGTCCCTTCAGCTCAGATGTATGTGCGTGCTGTTGCACAAGTCATTAAGATCAGGCGAGTCCGAGCACACTACACACACACACACACACACACACACACACACACACACACACACACACACACACACACACACACACACACACACACACACACACACACACGCACACACTGTGTATAGTGTGTGTAGCATATAGTTAATTGGGATATGAAGTTATTAACTACCGTCTGTGGCTGTAGTATGTCACCCTCATAGAGAAACCTTGTTACGCCATCTCTGGCTTTAAAAAGGGAATTTCATTGTGATTTAATATAGCTCCAATTGAATTCTCCCACTCTGAAATCTGTTGCGTGGACCACAATGTTTGCTGAGGATCAGAAAATGCACAGAATCTCTGACCGTCCTCCACATATCTCGAGAACTGACCAACTTATAACATGGCATGTGCATTGCCTAGGACCCGAGGGTGTGATGTGCGAGTGGGAAGTCGGTCAGATCAGTGGTTGTCCAGAACTCCTACTATAAATGCATAAAATCTCTTGTGTGTGTGCATCGATATGAGATATGACATAACAGTACTGATGTCATAGACTGGCCTCCAAGTGCTATGATAATGGCTACTGCACTAAGTACTCTGACAACGGGCACAATGGGCATTGCCTTAGTAAAACAAATGGCAAAAATAGATTTAGATGACTTTGCAAACGGGTGCTTGTGTGTCTTTCAAATAATTTTAAGCTGAATGATCAGCTATTCAGCTTACTTACGTCCCCATCCCAAGAGGAAAATGGCCTCTGCTCTTCTGTCACAACAAGGACACCCCTAGAGCTGAATGATGCTGAGTGGCCATTATTTTGAATGTTGGAACGCATCCACACTGCCTCAGGCCCGTCAGGCGCGTTTAACTGGGCGTCCATCTTGGCCGGGGGTCGGCTCTGCGGGCCTGCAGAGAAATAGACATCCTTCCGACAGGAAAGGTTAATAATTTTGTACCTGGCTCGGCGGGGCTCCGTCTCCTCACAACAGGTCTTATTTAATCACATGGAAGAGGTGACGCCCTTGCACTGCACCGTGCGCCTGACCAACCCCTCCTGCCTGCCCCAGACGCAGAGAGTCCAGCGCAGGAGTCTGGGAAACTGACAGAGAAAAAGTGTGTGTGTGAGAGAGAGAGGGAGAGAGAAAAAAGAGAGGGAGAGAGAGGAGGAAGACTAAGAAAGATTGGAAAGAAATAAAGTGCACAAGCCGAAGAATGGTGTGCGACTGGCGTAAAGAATTTTGACTCCAAGAGAAAGCGATTGAGACAGACACGAGAAGAAGTAAGGAAATCGAGGAAAGAAACAGAGGGCCGTTTTCTGCTGGGATGGATCCCATCGTATCAGTTTCACTCAGAGTTGTTGGCCCTGTCATCTCATTGGTCTCTAGAAGAGATAAAAGAACAATAGAGATCTGAGGGCCCGGTGCCCAATTCCGACGTCCTGCCCTCTGCCCTGCTCTGCTCAGCCTAGCCCAGACCAACACTAGGCACTGGGTACTGACAACATTCTGAAAAGATTCCTTGACAAATTCTTGGCAGTCACTCACTCCTCTGTGCCAACTTTTGAAAAGAAAAGCCTTTGAAGTCGAGAATAAGACTGATAGGAATTGACCTATGGTAATTGGATTGGTGCGTTTGATATTCAGCCCTGAAAATTCCAGAACTCACTGACCGTAAGAAGTTGGGCATGTTCGCTGGGCTGTTTCTCTTGAATTTGACAGTACAGATCAATTTGGCATGCTGAACCAGACTGAATGTGAAACACTAAGGTTATTGAATCACAGTGCTATGCTTACGCAACACACATAAGTCAATGCAAAATGTAAAATGACCTACATCAAAGAGGTTAAGCTATTTCCCTACCATACATTGCCAAATACATATGATCTACCATATTGGCCTGAATATCAGAGAAGAATATCGTATTCCCCTTTTTCAACAGGATACTTTTTGAAGACCAAATCTTGTCTTTAGTCCTCAGAGGATGGCTATGTTGGTCGGTTGGTTGTTCCATCCCTCCAACACTTTTGTCCCACACAAGATATCTTGAAAACTACTGGCTGGATTAAAAGGAATCCAGGGATTGATCACTGCCGAGACTAGACATCAGAAAAAATATATATAGTACAGTAGTTGTTGATGTTTTATACTCACTAATCTCTAGTCAGGCCTCTATCCCACAAATCAGCATTTGAATACCTGGAGTACAAAGAGATTTTTTAAAAATTTTATGTGCAGGAGGCAGGCAATTGTGGCATGAATGGCTAGCCATGAAAGTAAGAAAACCAAGACATTGCTGCAACTCCTTTTAAATTTCCTCCAGGTGGCACTTAAGGGAGAAAAGTAGCTTTGCAAAAAAATTAAAAAGGAAATAGAAATGTAACTGTTGGTATTTATCAGTCCAAATTCATATTGACAGTTCATGGTTAATTATTAACATCCCGAGTTCCAATACACAGTGAATTTTTCTAACCCAACATATCCATCTTGTACTTACAAAATTGGCAGATTTTGGTGCTGGGTTAGCTCTGGTCCATAGTGTTAGAAGGAGTTCTCCTTAACGCTATGGTACTTTTGAGCCGTTGCGCGCACACCCTAGGAAAGAAGGCTTTCAACATCTTAAAACCGTCTTTGTTTTGGTGAGTAGCGAAAGTGTATATATATATTTTTTACTAAAGACGAGAGGCTGCGCAGCCTGCGCTACCGGGGGTGTGCGGGCATTGGGCAACGGCTCGAAAGTACCATAGCGTTAAGGAGAACTTCTAACGCTATGGACCAGAGCTAGTGCTGGGTGAGGTCACCATCTGAATACAACAGATAAGTTACTCTTAATTTGTACAGATTAGTTATGCTTCAGCTTTAACAACTTCAATCTTCTATGAATTCCAGGGAATGTAACCCACTTTGGCCAAATAATGAACATGGTTTGTAGTTTTTATAGTTGGATCCAGTTCCTGGTTGTGTTAAGGCCATGATGGAGTTTCTCAGTCACACAGGGACACTGGGACTTAACAGGAAGTCATCAGATCTGAGGGATTGTTCAGATTCATGGCTGCACCTCTCTCTGCCAGACAGTGTATTTTTTCACGTGGCTGCTCCATATTTTATTGACATATTATGATGAAAGCTTCTCTCCCAGCTTGTAAACAGAGTATGGTAAATGGGCAGCTGGGAGTGCTACATAAAATTTAGCCAGGTAGGTAAGAGAGATGAGGAGAGGAGGGTGGGGCGGCCATAGCTGAGTGGTTAGTGAGCCCGCCTAGGGAGCCAGAGGCCCTGGTTGCCCCAGGTACGATTCCAGGCCAGGCCAGCAAATGTGTCGATGAAATGAAATTTGTCCCTGAGCAAGACTCTTAACCCCTAATTACTCACAGGCCCTCATTGGAAACAAGACCGAAAGGACTTTCATGAACGGACCTGTTAAAGGAATTATCCTTAAAAAACAAAAAAAAGGATTGGGAGATATTAATGACCTTTGAGCTTCGACCGTGGGACTTGGGATGGAGTTGTGAGGAATGCGTGCAAGTCTGTGTTTGTCCATTATACACAGTAAAATCCTCACCGTTAATTTACCCCTGACCCGTAATTTGTATACACATGAGTCAACCACTTGAGGTTTATTTTATAGTCTACTTTGTAGTACGATGTTGTCGCTCGCCCACAGTGGCTGTACCGGGCAGTTCTCAGGTGACTGTGCAGGGCGCGTTGCTGAAGAAGAGCACTCGTGCTCAGCATACCTTCCCTGGGTAAATAAAGGTAAATAAAAGAAGGAAAAAAAGAGTGGTGCCAATAAGAGTAGATTAGCTCTATTGTTCACTTCAAGGTTTTTTTTTTTTTTTGAGAGACAGGAAACAGGGAGAGAGAGTCGGGCATGCAGCAAAGGTTCGCCGGGCTGGGGAATCGAATCGGGACTCGCTTGCCGGGGATCAAAGCCCATGTGGTACACACTTTAACCACTCGGCTATCGGTGCCCAAGCTGGACCTAATTAAAACCAACCAATTTGTTGAGATGTAGCATGTTTATTACAGTACCGATGTTGTTTATTTAAGTTGCCCTGTACATTGGAAATTGTATGAATGTATATCATTGATTATATTTCTTTGTATGTCTCTGCTAACCCCAACCTTTCATGAGTGTAGCCAATAGGCCAAGGAAGACACTCAAAACAAATGTTTCAAATAGTATCACTATACCAGCCAGCTTTATATTTTAGCCTATAACTCTTGAACTGTAGGTTGTATAATGGAAATACATTTTCCCTTGGCTTCCTTGGATCACGATGCAACTCCCCATATAGGCATTTAGACCCATAGGGGGCGCCACAATTGCGACAAATGCAGAAACATTTTTTCCCCCAGTCTTCATCAAATTAGGTACACAAGATCTTGTGTGTCATGTGAAAATAAGTGTGGAACATATTTTTGATATTCCAAACTGTTTGGAAAACGGCTTAACAGCCCTGCCACAATGTTATTCATTTTAGAAGTGAGAGGGGGGAAAACTCTGCCCATCATCTCATAAATGAGTCTTGTTTTTTGTTATCAAAGGAAACAAAATTCATATTGGCAAATTGCTTTGGACTTTTTTGTTTTTGTTTGTAATATTTTGTTTCATCCAAAATAACTTAATTTAAGTTTAAACATGGATAGAGAGACATCCAATTGCCAAGTCTCCTGAGGAGGCGCGTCTGAAGCCTGTACTGGACAGGAGTCTCAGACATTAAAACGGATGATTTATAATATAGTTTCCCAAAGTTTCTGCATACAGGTACGATTAAATTTAAACCGAACAATTCCCAAATCCCAAGTGGCTAAAACTCAGTGGAATCGATAAGTAAAATAACATGATCAATCAATAATCAACTGATACATTTTTCATCCATAATCTTTACTATGCAAATACTGTCTATTAAACAATAAAAAAACATGTATGTAAAATATATCATTTTAATTGAGATATATACTATGTCAAATTAAAATGCTAAAAATAATCAAAATGTTAATGAAAATTCTGATTTATTCATCCTATATTAAAATTGCCAAGAGGGTCAACCGACGGTGGGTGGGTTGGTGGACGTCAGAAACGTCGAGGTGCACCGTTGCTCAGTGTTATAGCAGTGTTTAACACTTCAAATGGCCATACTTCGGTGACCATTGCTCTTATCAGCGCACCATAGGACTCGGCCTGAAAGTCTAGTTCTTCAAAATTGCTTATTGTCGCAGCCCTAAATGACAGTGAAGTGTATCATAAAAAACAACAGCCAGGGAGAAGACGTTTAGAGTATACCTACCAATCACATTCCCACTGAAATACAAAGGCAGGCATGTTGATACTAAACTCTAATTTCCTCTGCAGTATAACCAACACTTCAGCTACCACTGCACCACTCCAAAAGCCCATGCTCATTTCTCATTATGACCAACAAAGACAGTGTGGCTTTGTTTTTGTTTTGTTTGTTCGTTTTGCTGCTTATTTTCATTTGAGGCACGTCTCGGTCTTGATTCGTGTTGTATCCACATGCAGGCTTGGTTTGTGCGCAAGCGTCAAGCATGCATGTTATTTCTTGAATTGTTTAAATGTAAATTTGTAAGGGAACACACTGGAATGGAATGTAGACTATCATGTGTTTAGCTAAGATAAGCCTACATGTGCCTGTATAGCTGTGATTCGTCAGTATGTGTGTGCTACTACCGATAACACACTGCGTCAGAAACTATGCAAGCACGAGTGGCTTGACCATAGGGAGTCGTGGAGAATTTTGTATTCACCCACTGGCCTCATCTGACACAGAGCTGTAGGGGTCTTACCATCCCCCCTCCTACCGCGCACACACACACACACACACACACACACACACACACACACACACACACACACACACACACACACACACACACACACACACACACACACACACACACTTTCTCTGTGTCTGTCTGTCTGTCTGTCTGTCTATCTCTCTCTCTCTGTCGATCATTCTCTCTCTCTCAGATCAGCTCTTCAAATTCCACCCCCCTAACTCCCAGCACTAATTACCAGTCACAGAGCTTGAGTACGCTTGTCCTCCAAACCCTGATCTCTCAGGTTGCTGCCAAGGGGCAAAGGTCACAGCATGCCTTAATTAGCATGACGTCTGAAAGGGATACAGGGGACATTATCTTTGATGACATCCCGCGTGGCATCTGCCCCAAGGTTAGAATGAGACCTCTTGTAACTCTGCTAATGTAGGATTGACGTAGCTGTCTTATTCCTGCTGTACAGCGTATATGAAGTAGGTTGTGGCTCTGAGGGTGATGGTGGGAACTTAATGATGGGTTATGAGGCTTCAGGTGTGGATTTTTGGAGTGTTTTTCCAATTTCCTCTGGGAAATAAGGCCTGCAGACACATAAGCTTTCATATCTGATGTCGGCTTGGCAAAGAGACATTATACTTTACATTGCCGAGGCAGAAAGCTAACAGTGCCTCAGGCAGGCATGTGTATAGTTTATTTATTGTGAGGGTGGTATATGGAGGAACTGGCATCACTCTGATGGAGATATCAATATCTGTCAAGGCCCCCAAAATAAAAAATAAATAAATATCAAGAATATGAGTTGACAGTTTTCAGAGTGACAAGTTTTCAAGTGACAAGTGGACAGTAGGTTGAATAAATAAACAAATAAATAATGACTTCATAATAACAAGTTACAGAATGTTCTATGCATGCACAAAGCCTAACTTTGAAATTGTGTGTCCAATTGTAGACTGATAACCCTGAGGTAGTTCTATTCTGTGGTTCTGAAGCAAATAATAAAACCCATGCCATAATCTGGCAGTGCAAGGCAGCACCATACAGTACAAGAAAGAACTGGAGAGTAATAGGCTACATATTGCATATAACAACATAGCCTATACTTGCATGTGACATTTAGTTTTTTGCATTTAGTGTTTGTGTTTCTTTTGTTTCTGAATGGCTGAATATTTTCAGGATGGTTTGACCATTTTGATGTGGTAGGAGGAAGTATGTTGGTTTGCTTCACACTGGCACTTCCTCTTCTACTTACTGATGTGTTGTGTTCTGATTTCTTTATTCTGTCTCAACTGATTGTGTTCGAGCCTAATGTTCCACTTATAATCAGAATCAGAATCAGCTCAATCAGAATGAAAACGCCTCATGTGAACATGTCAACTGGAAGAGAATATTCAGGTCTGATCGGAAGGAATTTTAATTCTGCTTGAGAGGGGTGGTATAAACCTTTTGATATTCAGATAAACAGGAACATACTTAGTACTACTTACTATTAATTACTTACACTTATTCCGATCGTTTCTCTCTGGTTGTCATTATGTCATTATTTTTGGGCATTGTATGTTTGTTAATGGTGTCAAATTAAAGTATTAGAATTATATATCATAGGCAGTATAGTACAGCTTAGTCCCTTTGTAGAGTAGACCATACATTCAAGATTGACATTCTCCAACGTGCATAATTTCATGGATGACCATCACGTAATTTGTACATTCGCTTAATTCAATACATTTTCTTAATGGGTCCATCAAAGAAATGGACAGAAAGAAACTGGAAGAATGTCAAAAGTTAAATTCCGATTAAATGCTTTGAGGGTGACATTTTTTTTGTGTCCATGTAAACAGTTAAGTTGAAATCTCTGTAATGTAAACGCAGTCATTGTTTCTCTGATCTTACACAGTAAATTCCTCAGTGCTAATTTAACTGGGTGCAAATGGAACCAAATGGACCATCTGTACACTCTCGGATTTGAGCTAGATTAACGAGGATTGTGTACAGGAGAGTTACATTAACATGTGACCAGTTCTAATACTGCAAGAGCAGAGATCTGCTGATGAAAGATAGACTATATGATGAAAAATAACAAAGCAATGCACTGTAAGCAAGTCATGCTGTGCAAACTGCATGCAGCCTTTAAAATCTACAAAGGCATTGAACGTTAGAACGCTGGGCTTATGCTGTCAGTAATGGTTCGAGACGGATCTCATACTGCAGCATGAACAGAAAAAAAGTCTTAGTGAGCATGCTTTTGTGTTAGAAATAGCATAGTCTATATGACGAAAAAGTTACTTGCCTTTAACTGTACTCGCTTCACAAGACACAATATCACTTGATAAACCCTGATTTAAGTCTATGCTTTCCTTCTGCTGAAAACGTACTCCAAAAATTAAAGACAATACTTGCTAGAAGTGGAACACCGGTGATAAAGTGTTTCTATAGTAAAGATGGGGGGAAAGATGGGGGGGGGACAAAAGTACAGAGATAAAAATGCAGTCTGTAGCTTACTAGTTGAATGTTCACAGAAACAGTATTGTCAGCCTTGTCTATAAGGGACGATATTGTGCATTAATCAGGGATTGCGATTTTTAGACGCCACCAAGAAAATACATAACAAATGGAAATAGGAATGAAGACTTGTTTATGTCCTCTAAGGCTTGTGTACTTCTCTGCACTTGTGTGTATACACCTGTTTTTTATTTCAACTTTTGTGTCAAATTTCCTTTTTACCTTATTACCTTATCCATTTTTCAAGATGACAGCTGCCACCTCACAGCTACCATCACACTTCAGACAGATATGCATGAGCAACCATATGCTGATTAAAATGATCTGTTTTCCTGCAGCTCTTTCAGGTTGAATAAAAGTGTGGGGAACTGGCCACTGATTCCCTTTCTGCTGTGGTGATATAGTCACAGCACAGGAGCCAGAGTGGATGCTATAGGGGTGTGTGTGTGACATTCTTATGCCACTACCAAGATCAATGTTTATATTATACCTGCCAATTAGGATTTTATAACTATTATATATACAGGACTGTGTGTAGAGTGGGGAAATGTAGTGAGGGCAGACAGGAGGAAAGACATGCAACACAGGTCTCTCAGGTCAGAATTTAACTGGGACTGTTGTGATTATGGTCAACATACTATTCTCTTGAAATCGACCACATAATTATTTGAATGAATACCATTTCTATGCATTTGATGTATTACCTTGTGTTGTCCTTGCTTACTGTAAATCGCTCTGGATTAAGAGTGTCTGCTATATGCCCAAATAGTAAATTGAGAGAGTTTAATAAAATGAAATCAATACCTGTATGGAAGCCTGGCAGTGTCAAAGAAAAACATAACCTCTTGGGAATATTATGGGTTTTGGTGAAACATTAAAACAATCAATTTAATAAGTCTCCACTATTCAAACACTATTCAAACACATTTAAATATCTGTGTCTGTGCATGGTTCCATTTATCTTCTCTTTAATATCACAATCTAAATCTAAGCTGGATGATCAGTACTGCTTATACAGTAACTTTTATTTAGCATTCTGTAAACATTGTTTGCGAGTCTCGTGCAGTGGTCTCGCACCACAAGGTTGCACAGTGACAGTGATAAGCGCAGCCGGCTCATAAAATCATCTTCGTCACGACTGCATCCCAGGGGAGATTCATTTCCGTCCCAAATATATTGTAATGTCCCCTGGATGACGAGACTTTGTTTACCTCGAGCCCTGCTGCAATGTGCAAAACAAACTCCCGAATGGCACGCTTGCCGCTGCACAAGGCCATCGGTTGCTCGGCGTGGGTAGTCGCTCGCCTGGTGTCTTGCTCGCCGTGGCATCAGCCATCCGACTAAACTACACCCATCCAGCTGAAACACCGAGTTTTTAGTTGGTCCCCACATGATTTACGATTCTGTGCCTATCGGTACATAACTTCACAACGTTCAGCACGGCAACTCGCTCGCTTTAGCTCGCTCGGTGTGCCTCTCCTGGCTCAAGTTTGCTTGAGACGGCGTGCCTCGGACACGGTCCAAAACTATACTTTATACAAAATACCTACTGAGCCCCGTCGGTAGGTCAGTATCTCACCAATCAATAGTCTGATTAAACGTACAGTAGGTCGTGTAGGTCAGTATCTCACCTACTTAGACCAATTATAGTCTGATTAACTCATTTACTGCCAATAACGCATATATGCGTTCTATTGAATCCATCACTTGCCTGCCAATAACGCATAAATGCGTTCTATTAAAAAAAAAAAAAAAAAAAAACCCAAGACCAAGGAGATATGATTAGTTGAAGATCTAGACTCCTATCCACTTCCTTGTTAACTTAAAACTTAAAAATTCTGTATCTCGGCTCCTGAGTACTTTTTGTTTTTCAATTAAAAATCTCTGGCAGCCAACAGCTAAAAATCTGAAATAACTCTGGCAGCTGATGAGTTAAACGTGATAATGTCCCATGCAGTGCATTGACAGCATCTGAAGTGGGTGTTATTACATAGGCCTCACCCATTAGTTTGGTCCATTGTAAGATGCTTTACCCATACATTTTCTCAAGCATGATTCTGACACCCTCATCACTATACAGACATACTGTGTACACTGTGTACCTTTTTAACATGAACATCCACTGGCCCAATCAAATGGGATTACAGATTATCGGCACACCACTACCCACAACACAAATAAAATATTCTCCCAGGGCTAAAAAGTCTGCCTAAAATCTTTGTATTTGTATGGATGGTATGAAATAAACTCATTTTTTTCTTTGACTCAACAATACACCAGTTTTGTATCCATATCCTTCTACTGTATGCATTATGCTCAGGATGTCATATGTGTGATGTATCTTTTCACGTTCTCTTCTGGCGTGTGTCTTTTATTTCAATGTGCTCACTTGGTATTACCATACAGTGGATAAATAGGGACTTGTTGTTTAAAGCAAACACAGCAAAATTGACCGCGCCTGTGCATTTGCATTAGTGTCCACACTTCATTGATATATATTAACTGTTGCTTTCCACGTGCCAGTGCAGATCTGTCTCTCTCTTTCCCTCACTCTCACTCTCGCTCTCTCCTCCTCTCCTCTCCCCTAACTGTTCCCTGAAGTCTAATTCAAATTGAGGCACGCTGTAAATTTACAGAGCAAACCAATGATATTAACCAAATTAAACACTAAATTTCAACTCACATTTTGCCTCTCCTCCTCCCTCCTTTGGTCAAAAAAATAAGGAAAGCCTTCAGTCAGCTGCATGTTGTCGGAGAGAATTTAATGCTGAGTGAACTTAACCGCAGTAAAACTGTCGTGGGAATGGATACCTCAATTCTCCAGGCCGGTTGGCATTTTGCAGTATCGGACTGTAAGTGCTGTAAATAACCATTGGACAGGCATTACGTCTGCTGTTAGCTAGGAGGGTTCAAATGAAATCGGGTCCAGGACTTTTCTGTGCTATACTGTAGTGACATTTTTCAATACCCTGCATCCATGATGTTTATAAAACAAAAATAAGTACCTCACCCCACCTTGATGTGTGAATATGGTCTTTTCAGATTGTCATGATGGTCATTTGCTAAATGTGCACCTCTGACTTGCAACCATTTGGAATTGTCATGGCCCACTGGTAATTGTTCATTCATGTCTCAGGCACAACTTTCAGTATATCAATAAATGTCAACACCTGAAATCGGTTCACTTCTTCAAGAAGTCGTACAGCGCTGTAGAATAGGACACTACTGTCCATGTGTGGATATGTGCCTTGTTTGATGTCACAGTGGTAGAGTAGAAAAGCCACGTGATAAAATGACACAAACGGTGCAAGACAACATATCACTGTCCTGAGATAATGTGTCTCTGATATGCCATTTGTCCTCCTGCAATCTTACCATATTGACTCATCTCGGTGTGAGTTGGACCAGAGGTCCCACAATAATGCCTAATTCAGTCCGTCAGTAGAAATAACAGCTGAGTTGACTCATTGGTCTGTTACATATAATTGAATGTGTTGGCAGTGATATCAACATCAGTTCTGAGTAAGACCTCTAACTTGAAAGCACCTGTGCATTATTTATTTCTACTACAATGGGATATCTAATCAAACAGGCATGGGGGGGTGGGTGGGGTGAGGGTAGTAACAGAACAAAAGCTTCACCATGGCAACCTTCGTCAAGCTCGTCATAAATGAGAGCTGGACCTTCTGATCTCATCTCTCTCTCTGTTTCTCTCTCTCTTTGTGCCTACAGTACTTGTCAGGCAGATCAGCTTTGTCTTTCCTTTTCCTGTGCATCAGCTTATTCCTTTCTCACCTAGATTCTTCCTCGGCTTTCATTTTATGCAGTGCTAGCTGACTCCTTTAATTTAGCCAGCATCCACATATACTCTGTGTGTGTGTGTGTGTGTGTGTGTGTGTGTGTGTGTGTGTGTGTGTGTGTGTGTGTGTGTGTGTGTGTGTGTGTGTGTGTGTGTGTGTGTGTGTGTGTGTGTGTGTGTGTGTGTGTGTGTGTGTGTGTGTGTGTGTGTGTGTGTGTGTGTTGGATTTCAATGAACTGGTCTAATCAGCACGAGAGAACACAGAATGTGTCGCACACTGAATTTAGTCGACCCGTCAGCTTGTAGATCGGCTATTTTCGGTGCGCGACACATAGATGGTCTATTAGTATAGTGAGGAAAAGACAAGAGCACAGGGGGGGGAATAGGTTGGACAGAGTAAAGGTCGGAGAGAACGAAGTGGTTTACCCTAACCCTGCCTAACCCTACCCCTGTTTTTGGTATATAAACAGGAAAAAGCTTGAGAAAGCTTAATGGAGCACTTCACACATTTTCAACATCATCTTCTTTAGCCCTCACTAATGCTCATAATACGATGTCATGATTTCCGTCTACTCTATCCCCATCTCATTGGTGGACTATGGACAGTTAAGAAACCTGCCTACCAATGACATCATCAACGGGGATGCTAAGAGAAACTACAGTCATTCTCGTCCTGGAAAGTTTGCATCCTGAAATAGAAGCCATTGTCCTTGCATTCATTTGAAATCTTGCTTGAAATGACCAAACCTGCATGCATTGCCTAGTACCTACCAATGATGTTCTGAACTATCCACAGACACCTGAATAGACTGAATAGAAAAGGTTCCATCTTATAATGAGCATTAATGAGTACCGATTATAAAGATGGGTTGAAAACGGATGAAGTGGTCCTTTAATAACTATAATAACACCATACAGCATTGTGTGAAGGGATTTTTCAAGTGGGTAATTTCCTCAATGTATACTGAGTCAGTTAAATCAATCATGTGACATTCTGGTGTTGTTTTTCTCTGCAAACATTGACAAAAAATGCCACTGTAAAAGGCTCAGCTAATGATCAAGGTAGACTGGAAATAACAAGGACTATGTGTAAGAGAAAGCAAGAGAAGAAAGGGGCATCGGAGTGGTTTTAGTGGGAACACAGAAAGAGTGATGGGGAGGAGCTAAAGATGAAGGGGGTGGATGGGGGCCTAAATGAGCAGCTTGGGGAAACGGAGGAGCAGGGAGATTGAAAGAGAAAGATGGAAAGGGAGAGGAGAGCAGAGGAGAAGATTGATGGAAATCTCTGGAGTTTCATTAAGCCGGATGTGGCAGCGTGCAGATATCATGAGGCGCAGTCTCTATCACCACTGGCTGATCTCAACCACACTCAGCTTAATTCATAGACAGGGGATAAAGTACTGTGTGTGTGTGTGTGTGTGTGTGTGTGTGTGTGTGTGTGTGTGTGTGTGTGTGTGTGTGTGTGTGTGTGTGTGTGTGTGTGTGTGTGTGTGTGTGTGTGTGTGTGTGAGCGCGCGTTAGGTTTTCGTGCACGCTTAATGTTTTGGCGTGTGTGTGTAAATATTTGGATGTCAGAGTGTTTTGCGTGCACACTGTCTCAGCAATGCAGAACCACATTAGCTGGCGAGAGGCTTCATGGAATGACAAGTAGGCTATGTGAGCTGCAAGTTCACAGCTAGCAACGGCACCGGCTAGCTGTGTTATCGCCTCAGTTGTAGTAGCCTCTAAGCCTGTTTGGCTGTTATTTGCTGTACTCTTGAAAACAAGCTGCTTAGGATTAACGGGATATATCTTCACATGCCATCATGGAGTGAGGGTTTTATCTAGGTATTACACACATGTATAGTCATACTGAGGTATGATACAACAGCCTCTTCTCTCCCTCTGAGGGAGTGGCTTAGAAACGTGCAGAACAAGTCGAACATCAGTCAAAACTAAGTACTGTAGCTATGTTATGGCTGATGATTCATATACTAACAGAAAGCAATGTAATAGTTTTTAGATATAGTATACAGTATATTCCTTCCAATACACAAACTGTATCTAAGCTCATGGCAGACGGTTTAAGGGTTTGGGACCTTGTTCAGGTTTGTCTGTACTACATGCAAAGCTAGCAATCACCCTGTCTCTAGCTGACAGACATAATTTAACCTGCCGTCAGGACCTCGATTGGACCCAGTCACCCAGATCCTTTCAATCCAGACTCTCTAGCACTTTACCAGCATAATGCCAAGGCAGACTCATTAGGAAGCTACTCTGATGAAACTGACAGTACTCAGTTACGACAAGATTGTGTTCGTATAGATTGACATCTTCCTCTTGAATCTAACAGTTGCAATATTGTTATGTTGTCTCCCTAATGAGCAGATAGGACGCCAACTGCTGCAGCTAGAATTCAATGTATTCCTCAACCATAAACACTTAATCTATAGCCTGGGAACCAGACAATTCTGCATGCTCATTCTTATTTGCTCTGGCAGATAGCCTACTGTACACTATGTATCACCCCCCTCCTGTTAAGACAGATTTCCAGCCGTCGTGGCCCAGGTTGGGCCTATCACAACAATTTATCTAATACGGGACAGGTTTGATACTGACAGTTTAAAGGTCCACCCAGCGCATGCTGCAAGGCTCACAAAACTCAGATCAGAACTGTCAAACTACGTAGTGTTGATCTAATATGAATCAATATTCTGTTACTGCACTGTTACACACCTACTGTAGTTGGTGCCTCAAATGTTTTCAGAAGCATACTTTTTAGTGTACTAACTATAATATGAGAAAGTTTGTGACCAAGTTTGCATATTTTTTTTCTGCTTGAAATGGACAAGCCAAAGCCAAGCACCAGCCAACTACTGTAGCATGTGTTTCTTGACAGTATGTCACATGTTTCATTGCTCGGTCTATTCATTTTGCATCCAGAGGCATTTTGGTCTGCGCCCGTTGATAATGTCCCTTGGAAATAGAAATTAAATTGAGAGGTTCCAGACTAGTTCGCATTTGCTGACATTAGTCATTATCATGACGGATCACATTTCTTCATTTTTGGACTTTGCTAGGCTTTTTCAGGCTGTAAACAATAACACCACTGTCTTGAAAGTTCAAAACTGTGAGTGTCCTGTTTGTAACCATTGCCTGGATTATCATTCAGACCTGTTAGTTAGCTCACTAGCAGGCCTATACAAATGTAAACAGTTAGGACTTTTCAGATCTCCTAGCAACAGTAGAATTGCAACTGTTAATAGGGGAGGTCTTTCTTGTTGGAAAACTTCCACTTGCCTTCTTGAACTGAGCAATAACCATCTGGGTTTTTCATGCATATTATGTAACAATCTTAGTCTCATATCTTTCAAATTCCTTGCCACTCTTTGTGATGGTATTTATGCCAAAACACTTCAGGAATTGTAATATCTCCCACAGACTGGGGAAAAGAAATGATTGCCATTGCTAAACATGATGTCAATGTTAAGGAAGCCATATACTTGTCTCAATGTAAACCTTTTGTGGCACTGCTGCACAAAAGATGCAGTGTTGTGCCTTCTTTCGGTGTGTGCAGGCCTCCAGACAAAACTTTGTATTTTTGATTTGTTCTTCGATGTCACTCTCTCAGATATTGGTCCAATTCATATGTTTTTAATCCTACAAGTGCGGCTGAGGTTTCATTTAGGTCATTCAGTATTTGCTTAATGCTTTGCAACTGTATGACTGTGACTTGACTACATGATCAATTGCACAGATTTTAAGGACACCAAAATTCTTCAAATTCCTGGCACGAATTGATTGATTGTGTACATTGCTAGAAACATGTCATCCCTTTTAAAATGACGTTACGTTACTTTTCTACATCTCTTCACATATAGAGGAAGTGAAGGTACATCACACGCATGCATTGTATTCTCAATGGATATGGTGCCATTTTGTGAGAAACACTGTTATTAGATTCAACATGGTGTGATGTCACGTTCACAACATTCTCTTGTGCCAGCACAAGTATCATAGTTCTATTGTTTGTTCCCTGGAGCTACTGTGGCTCTGTCACAGGGGGCTGTGGAATGACAAAAAGATGTACATAGAGGTTCTTTACTTTTCAGGCTTTTCTTGCCTTTATTGATCGTCATAGTGTAGAAGAGAGACATTAAACAGGGAGAGAGAGATGGAGAGTGCAGCAAGGGTCCGGCCGGCCTGGGGACACCCAGTGTGAAGTGAGCAGTGCTATTTATGAGTTATTAATTTCATCATGCATCTCGGTAGCCAATCACAACACGTCCTGCGAAGTGACGTGCTTACATTTTTTACATTATTATTAATTTCATCATGCGTCTCGCTAGCCAATCACTGCGCGTCTGCGAAGTTTGAAGTTAATTTCATCATGTGTCTCGCTAGCCAATCACAGCACCTCCTGCAAAGCTTAGCCTATGGGCGTGTTTTCCACTGCATGGCGTCACAGCGAAAGACACATTTTCACGACGGAAAGAAAAACTTTCGCCACGGATGGGTCCTAAACTCTCTTATAGGAGCGGTTACACCGCTCAAAAATGTAAGCACGTCACTTCGCAGGACGTGCTGTGATTGGCTACCGAGATGCATGATGAAATTATTAACTCATAAATAGCGCCGCTCACTTCACACTGGGTGTGATTTTTTTTAAGTATAATGACATCAGGTGTTTTATACATCTTCTGAACAGTAAAACCTCTAACGTCTTAGTGAGTATATGGCCCGCTTTAGGCGAGAGGCTGACTCTCGTCACCAAACCAAATGGAGTCTCTCTGCTAAAAGCATTCCAGCTGGGTCATCCTTTCAGAGCTCAATTGCCCTCTGTAAACAAACCCACTGCGTTGAAAGCCACAGCGTGTGAGCTCCCGGCACCCCACTGAGTCCGTCCTATCCACTACCCAATTTTACTGGACACCTTTATTGTTGTTGGGAGCTGGGCTGTGTATGGCGTGCATGCACACAGCACTGTTGCTGGATGTTTAATTAAAGTCTTGGACCGGGTCCCAGAGGCTCATCGGTAGTGCGTCCCTGTGCCCCTTTTTGTCTAGTCAAGTGTGATGGCTTCCATGGTGATGCTTTGCAGGAGTTGCGTTAAAGAGTAATGCATTGTAAACATATTGAAAACCTCGGCAAGCCTTTTGGGCCGATGGTTAGATCCAGCCACGCTTTGTTAGAATAGGGCCTGGGAGTTTTTTTTTGGCCGCCAGAAGCAAAAATTGTGTTCCAGGGACCCCCAGAAGCAAAGATTGGAGTTAAAAATGTTCACTTTAAAAAGATATATATATAACATAAAGAGAAGCTGGCGCTTCTACAATGTCACATCGTGACATCGCAAAATGTTTTTCCCTGTTTCACTTTGTACCTATCTGATATGTGAGAGGAGAGCGTAAAATTGAGTATTTTTTTTTACCCACTGTGAACTGTCTTCAAAAGTTAGCTTGTTCGTTCGGGCCGGGAGAACGAGGCAGGAGAGGGTGGTGATGGTGTGGGGTTTGGGGGTGATAAGTGTCAGGGATATAGACAATTTGAATACAATGACATAAAATAAAGCTCATTGCCATGCTTGCCAGTTCCGCTCCAACAAGCCCCCTTCTGTCTAAGCTGCTAGACACAGTTCCGGATTTACCAAATCCTCAGAAGATGTACCCTGGCACTTCATTGTGTGGTACAAGCACCCCCTGGCTACCGACTCCTGCCACTCCCCCAACCCCTCAACCCCCCCCCCTGCCCTGGTATCCAAGGCTCTGTGGACTTTACACTGAAGTAGCACAAATGATGGGGGACCGGGGTTGAAGGGAGGGGTTGTGAGCTGTGATTTTAAGCATTTGGGGGATTGGTTTCAATGTAAGCATTTGGGGATTGGTTTCAATTTAACAATGCCATGTAAAAAAAAAGTGGGGGTGGGAATCAATTTTTAGTCGCCGGGTCCCCTTGGTCATTTATTCTAGCAAGAGGGATTGAGAGAGCCAAATGAGATGGGAAAGAGCGAACAACAAAACAGGAGAGGGAGGATAGATGAAGAGATGGAGAACACAGACAATACGTACGTACAGAGGAACTGCTGGAGAGGAGAAAGAGCGAGGAGATATGCTGTGAGTTTAAGTGGAAGAAAATGGAGCAAAGAGGTAGACATCCGAAGATAGACTTCCAACAATCGATGCGAGTAATTAAAGCGCTTTTCTAGGGGACATTTTTGATGTTAAGAAACCAGCAAGCTGGAATGGAGCGAACATGACGGTTAGCAATGAATCTTAAACCGTACTGTTAGTTCCCACATGGGCTAGACAACCAATATAAATAATCTAGCAGGGTATCAGAAATGTAAAACTCCTCTGTGGTTTTATTAGGTTGATAAATGAACTGATCAGCACCTCACGTGCAGTCAGCTAGTTAACCCATTCAATCCGAAAAAATGCATCTGTGTCATTTTAGGTTTTAGCTATAGCCATTATTTTATACTTTGGCCATTTTTTTAAAAATCTGAAAATGTGTGCTAAGCTTTGAATATATATATCTTTTTAAAGTGAACATTTTTAACTCCAATCTTTGCTTCTGGCGGTCCCTGGAACACAATTTTTGCTTCTGGCGGCCAAATACATATAACTTTGGGGCCCTTGACATGAAAAAGTTTGAGCACCACTGATACAGCAACATGAGTTTGTCAGAAACCTTTTCAGAAGATATTTGTAGATGCGTTCCCGGGTTGAATGGGTTAAACCATACTGTTTGTTCCCACATGGGCTGGACACCAATATAAATAATCTAACAGGGTATCAGAAATGTAAAACTCCTCTGTGGTTTTATTAGGTTGATAATGAACTGCATATGCACAGAGTGCCGCGCTATGAGCTTGTAGATCTGCTATTTTTGAAAAAGTTACAGGACCATTGATTATAGCAACATACGTTTATTTATTTTTTACTGTTAGGATTTAGAAGACATTTGTAGGATCCCCAGAAGCAAAGATTTGAGTTACAAATGTTCGCTTTAAAATATATATATATTCAAAGATTTGCAAAAAAAATTGAGATAAAAAAAAAAGCAGAGCTTGTAGATCTGCTATTTTTGAATAGCCAAAGTATAAGATAATGGTTAAAGTGGTTAAAATCTAAAATGACAGATGCTTTCCCGGTCTTAATGGGTTAAAAGAGGAACATTGATGTCTCTCTGTGTCTTTTGTGATTGGGATACAAAGCTACCTCAGTCTGTACAGGTAATGATGTTGCTCCTCCAGCACCCTGTGAGTCAGTACCCGAGTAAAAAAAAAAGCTTTCATTGTGTTCTGCGTCAGCACACCATTGTGGGTGGTCATTTGCCTAAAATTAGTGTGTCAACTACTGTGACTTTGGCCCAAATTCAGCATGACTCAACAAACATTAGCAAACAAGTAAATAAGACAGCAAAAAGCAAGGAAATGCAAAACAAGACCTTCAGAGAGTCAAACCGTGACATGGTTTTTCAGGGCAGTTAACAAAAGGGTACACAGGTCCATTTTTACACTCTGTGTTAAATTAACAATCAGGATTTTGCCGTGCACCCAAATTACAAGGCACACTTGGCAACGTGGAACGACTCTTTTCCACTTTTTTTTTTTTTACATTCCGAAGCTAATCATCCCAATGCCCTCCTTGTATGTGTCATACGTGTCACCCAGCAAGGGACTCTTGCCTGTTCCCTGCAGAGTAGCACTGGCAGACATATCAGTGTGGGGCGTAAATTGATTCATGTAATGTCTCCGAGCCAATCAGCTCCCATTGTGGCCCCGGTGGTGGGGGTGCGCCCGGAGCGTCAATACGGCAAGATTACGCTATGAGAATGATGCTTCCGAGTCATTAGCCATGATCACTGTAGACGCTGACATTTCACTGAGGGAGAGTGAGAGGAAGGGGAGGGAGGGAGGGAGGGAGGGTGCAGAGACAGACGAGAAGCTAGACAGACGGCAGGCAGACAGGAACTTGTTTTGCTCTTCCAAGTGTTATTAACCTTTCCCCCCCCCCCCCCCCCACCCACCCCAATAAGAAAGATAAGACATGAACGTTGCGTCATAACAATGATCAGGAACTGCAAAGGTTACTCTGTGGAACAAAATGAAAATGCCAACCCTTCAATCGCTGCGTGCCAACATTAACGGTTCATTCAATCTGGGATCCTTATCTTGCTGTGCGCCTACACAGATGATACAAGGGATACAAACATTGGTGAGAAGAGATCGATACTTTTATTCAGCACTCTCCGTGTAACTGAAGTCAATGAAGCAAGCCATCTTTTGTTTGCTAGCGCCGGCTGCCTTGTAAACCCGTGGCTCTCCGCGGCAAAAACAGGATGTCAAATTAGGCCTCAGTCTGTTCTCTGATGCCTTTTTTTCCCCGTCCTTCTTTTTTTTTCTTCCATCCCCCTCCACTACTGTCTCTGATCAATTCTGCATATGTGCGTATCTGACTGCCAGGGAGGCATTTAGGTTGCTCGCTTTGAATTGCAAACGACGTAGACAGAAGAGTGCAGAGGAGGGGGTAGGAGGGGTTTGGTTTGCGGGGGGGGTGGGAGGAGGGGTGCTGGTCGAAAAGCCTGCCTTCTGCCAGACGAGTGTAATACAGCGAGAGAAGAGTGTTTACAAATGATATGATCTGTAAAAGGGAGTATCAGCACAGCCTCATAGGACCGGGCTGGAAGAGGAGTCCGGGAGAAGGGAGACATATCTAATATAACAGAAATAATACAATAAAATCATTGCATCCATTCTCTTTCTCTGCCTGTCTGATCTATCCTTCTCTGTTTATCTTTTTTTTTCCTCTTTCTTGATCTCTTCCTCTACTCAGTTTCCTCCTCTCTCCTGCTCAGGTCCAATTTGACCCCATTCTCTATTTCCTCGTTTCCTTTTCCCCCTCAACTCCATTTCTCTATATACCATTTCCCCCCTCTCTAATATCTCTTTTCCACATCCTCCCTCTCTCCTCCCACCCCTCTCTTTTTTGTGCTCTTGTCTAAAATTGAGAGCAGAACAGCTGGTAATTGAAGATCATTGTCTCTCTTTAGGCCCTGAGGATTTGCAATGTCTTCTGCTGCAGCTCATCTTCACTAGTGTTCCCAGCTATCTAGCCAATTTTGGACCCTCTCTTTGTTTGCTTTTCCCCCCCTAACCATAAACTCCACAAGCCTTTTTTTGAAATTGGATTTTCATTTGAGCTGGAGAGGGAGGGGGGCACACCTTGTGTTTATGCTGTCTTCCTCCCATCTATTTTCTCTTCACTTTTCCTTGCCCCGTTCTCTCCGTTCTCTCTATCTATTCCTGTGAATTATCTCTCGCACTCCCATCTGGACAGGGTTCCTATTTTCTCTTGATGGCTCTGAAATCACTCCACAGTTTGGATTCTGAGGCCATTTGGCATTTAGTGCAGTGGGCCTGTGTGCGCAGACCCCCTCCCCCCATTCTACTGCAGCTCTAGATAATGTGATGGTGCCTTTTCTTTTTGGGCTTAACATCCGCATTGAGTTATTTTTTCCCCTTCAAACAAGTGGTTGTTTGAACTTTGTGATGCAATGGCTCTGGACGACACATGCAGCATCTTATCCTGTTCCTGTTCCTGGATCAGATTGATGTTAAATTGTAACATATGTTGTTTTAACTCGTATGTTCCCTAAGGAGCTTTCTTTTTTCTTTTTCTTTTTTTACATAAAAAAATCCAGTAGGGTTAGTTACTGTAAGTAGGCAATCTGAACAAAATGAAGGCCTCAATATGAGATGATGCATCTTTCAATAAATACATGAAATCTCTGTACGTACGTCTGTATGGCCGTCTGTAGTTCAGCTATCTCGAGATACCAAAACTCAGCACAGGTGTTACCAACAATCCGAGGGACATTTATATGCCCGGCGTCGAGGCGGTCGGATAGGCGGTTGTCCAGAACTGCTGATCCGACTAATACACCCATACTGTATATAGGCATATATGGAGATCCGGTTGTCCAGCAATGGGTATTGCATAACTGGGTGGGGCATGTGTTCCTTATATGCATCGTTTCCAACTTGCATAATTCCCGAGTAGGGCACTGGTCTAGTACTCTTTAATTTGTATTACCCGTAACATAGGACAATGCTAGTATAGAGTTCCTGTCAGGCGGAAATGTTGCAAAAACGTTACTTCTCAGGAAATGAAAAGAAAACTAGAAAAAGTGCTCCTCGGAGCACAGGTCTCCGCCAGGTCAGGTACGTTATTGTGGCCTCCTGGTGGCGCTATAATAGGCCAATGTGAAAAGGGTGCCATTTCTTCTTAGGCCTTTCACGGCAATCGGACACGGCGTTCATGATTTGAGGCATTTTGTTCAAAACGGACCTATCCTGCAAACTTTGGAAGCCAACCTTAGTCAATCAGGATGGAATATGGGAAATCGGACAGATCCGGGTTGATCACATGACTACAGAGATACTGTTTACCAATGTGCATGACGTTTGGATAAATTCTGTAAGAATAATGTAAAAAAAAATGTTTTACACAAATCGGCCTCCTGGTGGCGCTATAACAGGCCCATGTGAAAAATTTGGGGCAGAGGTTCTGAATTGGCATCCAGGGAGTGTGTGTGCACAGTTTCGCAGCGACCGGGCCAACGGTGCCGGAGATTAGCTGGTAACACACGGACAGGACACACACACACACACACACGAACGGACAGACAGGGGGTAAAACATACTCTCTCGCCATGCCTTTCGGCCTGGCGGAGACAATAACCCGTGTTCCAATGAGTCCACATTGTTATTATTTAGTCACAAGTTCTCGTTAATACTTTTCATTGGTTAAATATTAACTATTTATAAAACCCAGAGACAGTTGTTACCACTTTCAACCTATTTTGAGCAGCACTGTCATATAACAAAGTATAAAATGGGGCATATAAAAAAGGAGATAGTGGGCCATGGAGTTTTCTACCCAACAGTGCTGAAAATATCTCATCCATATGGCATTTGCATAAGTTAAAAGCAAACATCTGTGTTATTGTTTGTGTCTAGCCTTGATCCCTAACACAAACACGCACGCACGCACGCACGCACGCACGCACGCACCACGCACGCACGCACGCACGCACGCACGCACGCACGCACCAACACACACCCACACACACACACACACACACACACACACACGTGCACACACACGTACACACACGCACGCACGCACGCACGCACACACACACACACACACACACACACACACGTACACACGTACACACACACACACACACACACACACAGAGCGTACTTTACTGTATATTGTATCTTCAAACTCTGGTCTTAAAAGGTGCACCAATGATGGAAGCATACATACTTGAAATACTTGATAATATACTTTAAATGAAAAGCAAGCATTTTTCCTGCTCAACATCCTTCTATCGTCCTATGCTTGTCTATATGTCTAATGGCTACTGGTGTTCAGGGTACTGTGTCAATGTAGGATTAACAAAGGCAGCCTCCAGCCATAATAAACAGGGTGTCTGGGATATTGCAGGAATCAGCGAGCCGAGGGTTGAGAAATTAGCTTGTCTTTATCCTTCACTGTTATTGATCACCTGACTTCCTTATACATTTCCACATAATAGGCAGCAGTGACTTAATTAGTCAAAAGAGAGCCTTGGTAATTACATGTCACTTTAACAATGTGTTTTATTGCCTACAAGCTCTGGCGGTACCAAGCGAATCTAATGGTGGAATTAATGCAGGGTGGTGGAGAGGAGGGGGGGGGGGGGTGAGAGAGCGGATAGGGATGGAGAGAAAGAAAGTCATCAACAGTTGTTATTCTACAGGGCTACAGTGGCTGGGACCTTAAGGAAGTCCAGAAAAAGATAAAATCAATTTCATATTTGTGAAAATGTATTTCCACTTTCCAGTCACTTTTACTGGCCGTCACCCATGTTTTACAATAAAGCAGCATTTCCAAACAATGACAAAAGCCATTTGTTATTTACTAATCAAATGTATGCTACTAGAAATTCGGGCCGCACCTCTAGAGTTCGACACTGTGGGTTGAAGGACTTGCTTCTTTTGGGCTTGTTTTCATAAACCTGGTTGCTTGTTTCTCGCACACAATCTGGCAACACTGATACCGAACGTCGGTGTAGAAGACCGCACGGACAAAGCGCTAAAGTACAAAGGCACAGTAACAAATACACACGCACACACACAGGACGTACACACACGCGCACAACGTTGAAAGAAGGAAAAAGCAGCTATGAGTACCTTTTTGTGTGTGAGCGAAAGGGCAGTGATGTCCGGTTGAGGAGGAGATGGAGACATTTCAATGGCCGCCGTTCGTCTGCACTCGGTTGAAAGGACCCTTATGACCGACCACGACCATACACGACCGACCGACCGTCGTGCATGCGTGGGACTCTCGATTGTATATTAGGATGTTTGTCATTTTGAAGATGGCACATTAAAATATGGGGAAAGTATTGTAGATGACTGACTGCTTCCATGAGGCTTTCTCTGACTCAATGCTCTGCAAGTACCAAACTCCACACCATGGGCTTTCACCAGGCCTGTGGAACAGCCCTCCGTATGCGATTTAAGGGCAACACAGACCCGAAAGACCTTTCTATTTATGAAGCTGTTTTTGTGTGAAATTGTATGTAGAAAGGCCTAAAGACCTTTCTATTTAGAAAGGCATTTTCATGTTAAATTGTGTGTAGCTTTCAGCAATATCCTTTTGTGCTTGACACACTTTTTTAAAACCTTGTTTTTAACCTTTTATGATTGATTGATTTCATGCTTTTGACTATGTAGCACTTTGAGATTCCTTGTGAATGAAAAGTGCAATACAAATAAAATACATTATATATAGTACAGTATGGCTAAATGCTTTATCCGCTGGATGGCAACATGCCCAAAATGTGGCATGAAGGACATATCACTGCACATCACTCCTCTCAATCGCCATGTGTCATTGCAATGCTACAATAGATGGTAATTACGAAACACTAAAGTAGAAATATGAAGGTCACAATCACCATCGAATGTACTATGGCTATGCCCTTCTGCAAGTTTGGCTGATGGTACAATAGCATGCATTAAAAACATGCATTAACTGTCTATGTTGTATACCACTGTGCTCTCATTGCAGTTGATCGCCATGATTCTCATGACTGTCTTCTGCATGAAAAGACTGTCCTCCTCCCTCTGTGAGATGTGATCAACACCGGTATGTTTTCTTTCCTTCTTTCTTGTTTTTTTTTTCATGTCCAAAGCTTAACCACTTAAACCCAGGCATCCATATTCTGTTTCACTGAAAATAGCAGATCGCCAGATCGACAAGCTGCGCAACGTGTTGTGAGCTTGTCAATCGGCTGTTTTCAGCGACGATATTTCATGTTGAGCGAAAACAGAAAAGTCACTAGTATGAAGCCCTGAGGGACAACCATATAGGGTTTAAGTGGTTACTTGTATGTATCTCCCCTGTTGGACTGGCACACTGGCACATTGCTGCCTTGTACTGTACTACAGTTTCCTAATACGCTTTTGTGCCCAACATGCTTTGAAAATGCTGCCGTGTCAATGCCATTGAGGCAATTTCAGAACTTGACTTCTAAACTTAATGTAGTTTAAACTTAGTGCAATAATGTAAAGTTAAACGCATTAAAAAAATACATGTTTACGTTTATTCATGCTGAACTTACACAAATATATATATTTTTGTATTGCTCAATTCTCAGTGACTGAGAGAATAACAAGTTAAAGTAATATTTAAAAAAAAGAAATTCTGTTGCATAATTAAATTGATAGGCTTAGGCTAGCTGCCAAAGAGAAAATTGAAGTTATAAAAAAAAGTTACAAAATTGATTTTTGGAAGTTTTGAATCGATTCAGAATCGTAGGAGATAAGATGATGTGATTCTTACGTGAATAGATTTCCTCCACCCAAACTCTGAATGCACTCACATTTAAGGCCTTCGCAAACAAAGCTGTGACTATGCCGGGAGATCAGATGGATTGGGTGGCATCAGGTCTCATGTCTAAAAGTTGCTACAGACTACAGCAGAACATAAGCTGATGGCACTGGCACTAGAAATGAATAACCTAACCCTCCAGTGGGTGGGGTTTTACAGGTGAGATTTGTTCCTGCAACACTGACATTGTCTTTGACATTAAAATGCGGATGCAAAGAGTTAACATGGTGGTCCATTGTGAGCTTTCATGACAGACGAGTATGCATCTCTGGTTACACCAACAGGTTCTGTTGTAGCCTGTTGTTTCTGGTGTATCACATTTGACCCAGATCATACTGTATATGGGCAAAAAAAATGGCTACAGGCTAAAGAACATCACGATAGATAACAGACATGAGTGTTCCATAAAATAATTGCTTCCGTAAAGTGCCGGTTAAACAAGTGATCTCTCACTCACTCACTCACTCACTCACTCGTTTTTTCCACTCTCTCTCTCTGTGTGCTGTCTTGTGCTAATGCCTGACTACCTTAGCTTGGGACACACGCACAAAATCTGATAATCGGGCATGCTTCTTGATGGCCTGGTTGCCCGACAATGCCTTTATGTGTAATAGTGTCTCGCCACTTTCCATGTATTGTTTTTCCCTTCTCTTTGTATATTTTATAAAGTAACCTTGATATTCTTCTTCGATACATCAAATGTCTGTGTTTCTGAGAGTGGGGGCATTTGGGTCCAAAGAGACACTACATATTCAAAAACTAATTTCATCATCAGTTCTACTGCTTATTCCCCATACCAGGGAGGTTTGGCTGTGGGCTGTGAATTTTAGAGGCATAGCTGTGGCAGTTTTGCCTGACCTGACAGGCTTTTGACAACCCCTCTATTTAGCCTGAGCAGTGGAGAAGCGAGAAGCTTTCGTGTTTTACTCAGCTGTCACTCCTGCCAGTGTTGAGGAAAGTTTAAATGAGATTGGCCTGGCCAGTGGCCAAAGTAGGATTCCTACTTTAACTACAGTCCCTGGCACTGGTGTGTAGTTTTGTAAATGTCTTCTGTACACATCACAAGCTTTATAGCTTGCCATATTGAATGACCAGGTTCTATAAGCTAAATTATTTTACATCATATAATTGTTGGTGTGTATAATCAATTGTGACCTATATCAGTTGGAGCACTCATACTTTTTTTAACAACTTAGTCCTATTTTCAAACATTTTCAAAGATTTATTTTTGTACATCCTAGCTATCCAAGCTATCCACAAGCTATCATATTTTTTGAAAGATTTTGATAATTTTTTTCATAATTGGCATACCCAAAATAGGGACGCCAGGGTTAAAGTGGTTAAGATTTTATGTCAACTTGGAAAAACAGAATAACTAGAATATGAACGGAAATGGTTTTCATTATTCATGTATCCTAGTTTCTCAATTTGGCCAAGGAAAGTTGTTTTTAAACTTAAATTTAACTTAGAGGGTGCAATGAGCAAAACAAAAGTTTGTCAACAATCAACACAAGAGATATTTTTGGATGTTCAAAACGTCTGATTCATACTTAACAACACATTGCACTTCTTGTACTTTGATTAAGAGAAACATCTTTGTTGTTTTAAGAATGTTTTTCAGCTATTTGGTCTATCTGGATATTTGGGGTGCAGAAATGGAACCCACTGTAACAGACGTCACATATTCTATTCATGTTGACAGTTTACAAGTCTCTAATTCTGATGAGTCTGCTCACCATCAAACCAAGTTTGTCTGATTTGCAAAACCTGCCGGAAAATCTGATTTATAACAGGGGGGTGTTGGCAGGTTGCTGTTTTTTTCTTTCTTTTTTTTTTTAACAAAGCAGCCATGATGTGACCCGTGTTGGCAGGCAGTTTCTGTCAAATGAATTCTTGACACTTTCTAAATAGTTCCTCTGTCAACATCAATAGAGGCTGGTTAAACTCAGCTTCAATTGATCTTGACCTCCAACACACAAAGCCGTGCGCTCATACATGCACACACAACACACACATGCACAACAAATTACTTCTCGCCACAAATATAGAAATAGGAATCCACAATGTCAAACCGTGAATTAGCTATCATTTACCACCATCCCTATTCTCAGCAAAATAGGGAGAGATGGGAGGGAAATGCAATCTGTCATCATCCAATAATGTCTTTCAGCTCCGTTTTCATACCGCCTGAGATCACCCCCCACCCTTCCTCCCAGGAAGCATGGGGGTCACCACAAGAAAGCCGCCACAGAGGACTTTGCTGTCTCTCGTCTTATCAGAAACTCAACCCCGTGCTGAGGGCCAACCCACCCTGTCTGCATACATCCATTAGTATCCCCATGGGAGCTTGACCCTTGCTCATGGCCAGGTAATGAGACAAGGTGGAAAGAAGGGGGGTTGAGTAGAGTTCAAATCCAGCTCACCTGCTGGCAGGTGCATAGCGGGGCCCTGGCAGACACACTAGACCACCGCTATCTAATCTGTGATCTCCTAATGAGTCACAGAGACGTCCATCCCCTCTATGGGCAGAGTGTGGGGGCCTTTGTATTCCCGGGCCTAATTACATCGCGCCCGCTTAGTGCGGAACAACGCTCCTGCCTCAGATGGGGAAAGTGATCCAGGGGAGAGTGTCTGGATAGCTCTGCTGAGGCCGATGGCTCCAGTTACCTCGGTACCGCTGTAGATGCCCTTGTGGATCCCGTACACTGAGCTCCTTTGTCCTGGCGGAGGGGAGAAGGGCACGTTTGATCCGTCTGGGCTCCAAAATCGAAAAGAGACACCGCATTCCTTACGTCTTTCCGCTCAAAAAAGCCTACCTTCTCAGGAGTCTTACAGTGAAGTTAGAAATGGTTAACATTATAAAGGTATAAAATGTGTCTAGATTACACACACCCTCTGGCAGATTAGATGCTGGGTGGACAATTGCCTCTCACACAACTTATTTTACTCCTTTTACCACCAAGCAAGAACAAAGGGCTCTGAAGGGGCCTCCATGGGTCCACTGCACACAGTGAACAGCCATTTTGTAAAGGATCCATTCAGACATTGTTTAGGTAATTCTATAACTAACATTTTATCTAATATATATATATATATACATACACATATATACACACACAGAGCATATGGTAGCCTTATGCTATCATAAGTATTAATAATACACAAACAATGTTGTTACAGTATCTGACTCAAAAAGACGTTCCTTTTAATTTGATACATTTTCCCTCCTACGCTGCTATTTTCTGTATGTGCGTGAAATATACAGTAGATCAGACAGGACTTCAGTCAGCAAAGAAAGACCTTTATTAAAATGTTGTTTTCCAGAGCCTCTGGGTGGCATAGAGATAAAACACTTGCCCGCCACCACAGAGACCCGGGGTTGATTCCCGGCAGTGGAGCCTCTGGCTTGGCTGGGCACTCCAACAAACAGGTGGGGAGCCAGCAGGGGATTGTGTCCTTGTTGCTGCACAAGGGACTCCTACTGTTCATTGGGGAGGAGCACTGGAGAAGATAGTGCACACCTCCACACACGATATGCACTCCTGCTGTGGCTGGCCACTCCATGAATCGGAGGAGGCGCGTGGCTGTCTTCACCCTCCCCAGGCTGACAGTAGAAGTTGGCAGCAACAGGCCCACGATGCACTGGGGAATTGGCAAGGAATACATTGGGAAAAAATGAAAATGTTGATTCCCCTCATTTATATTAGTGCATGGTATAACCTCGCCAATTGAGACATTTACACTGCTGCTGCAGCTTCTTTTAAAGCTCACAGAATAGACGCGTGTGCATTTTATGTATATTCAGAAGATTCAGAATGCATGTATTGATACACGATGGCCTTCCACCTTTCTCACCAAGAAAATACCCATTTCCTGTAATTGTTGAAGTGAACCTCATTCTGGTACATTCCACATGAATGCTGAATCTAATTCTGAGAATGACAAAGACCCTTACCTGACGTTTTGTCCGTTCCATCCATTCTTTTGTAATTCCCGGCAACAGCAGATTGTGGCACATGGCCAGCTCATGCAATGTAGAGATACGTTCACACGTTTGTTATTTCGATTTGTTTTCCTATACCACAAATACTAAGAATGTTATTTAGCATGTTGTTTACACAGTTGCTACTGAACCCGGTATGTTAACTTGGTATCCACGTTTATTTGAAGCTCTAAATTGTTTTCGTTGCACTCATTTACATCACCCTTTCCCCTGTTAGGTTTCATGCCATTTACTCTGATCTCACACTTTTAAGTCATTCTGGATAAGAGCATCTGCTAAATGTCTAAATTGTAAATTGCTGTAATGAAATGGAGGCTACGGCGCTCCCTCACTGTGCATTTTGTAATTGTTTTGGTCTGTAATTTAAAGTTTCCCCATGAGTGGTGTAATAGTGATTTGTTTCAAAGATACATGGTGATGTTTTGCTAAATAATGGTGTTCCACTGTGTGGGATGCAGCTTGCTACAAAAAAAGTAAAAATTTGCCATGCAGGAGGTGCCAGGAGAGTTGCCACCACACTGAGCAGAACTAATCCAGATGAAGGATGGTGGAAGAGGAACACAGTGCAGCATAGACTTTGCCTATACATTTCCCAATTCTCCTGAGGTTATTCTCTGTTGCTTTTCTGACGTCGCTAGTAGGCAATACGTGGGAGAACTGAGTGAAGGACACACGATGTCTTTCAGTACAGTAGAAGTTACAGTAAAATTACATTTTTGTTTATATGACAATGGCAGCGACAATTACTGTTTTACTGTGTTGTTCATTGCTTTTCTTTTTGCCTTCTGATGCATTTAGACCACCGGTTCTCAACGCATTGGGATACCCCCATGCGTCCTTGAGGGGGGTCCAGTGGGTCTCCCGCTAAATCATTGATAGTTAGGAACCAAATGGACCCTTGGGTCTCTAACTCGGTAAACTGGTTTTACAGTGTAAATTGGGGTCCCAGAGTATACAAATCGAATCATGTGGATCTTGGGATCCACATGGGAACAGCACCATGACGTATGACTCCGATCAGAGCCCCATTGACTTTAATTCTAAAGTGTAAGTGTTAATATTTCAAACCAGGGCTGTATAAGTAGTGGGTGCAGACATCAGGACGCAAGGAAGCTGTGGGGGAAGCACTTGTACAACATATGGTGCTAATTTTCACACGGCTCATGAAATCATTTGTACTTAATCTGGTGGGATTATTTTTTTCTGCAACAAATATTTGTAGCATTCGTAGCACCCCCTATGGGTCTATTGTGAAATGTTTTTTGGCTCTGTGTTTGGAGGCCTCACAATGTGAACATTTCGGGTAGATTGGACGCTGTGTTTTTGTAAAATAGGCCCATCCCGCTAAATTTGGAAGGCAGTCATAGCAGTCAATGGAATATGGAAAATCTGAATTATTCATTTTCATCACATTACACTAGAGTGAATGTATATTCATTTGTGTGAGATTTTGACAAAATGTAAGATTAGTAGCAAAAACTGTGTTTTGAAGAAAATGCATAATTGGGAAATATTTCATTGGGCAGAAATTGCGTCGAGTTACATCATGATCCAAGGAAATCCAGTGGGGGAAAAATGTGATAGTACGACATACGGGCCAAAATGTAATGCGGCCTGATATAGCACAGCCATGAGGCCGATTTAAAAAATGTGGGGTGTAGTCTCATGCATGCAACGCTTGACGCTGATCGGATTGGCAGTTTGCGAGAACACACACCCACAACACACACACACATACACATACACACAAACAGGGGCGAAAACATAATCTCCACCTCCTGGCCTGGAAGGGGATACTGCTGGCAGTGGGCACACGAAATTTGGCACTGATCGGTAGAGCAGTTTGCGAGATTAGCTCCAGGTACACAGACAAACAGATCGTATAGACGGCTAGCCTCCTGCAGTCCCACGCCGTAAAAAAATCTACAAATCTGGGTCTATACATATACTGCATATCAAACGAGTCCTTGGAAATTCAAAAGTATAAAAGAATCAATGGTGTAGACATGACTTCCTGTATGTCAATAGATTACAGCTAGACTTCAAGTCACTGGCCCAGACCAATATGATTCCTGCAGCCAAACCCTAGAGTCTATTGAATTATGGAAAGATGGATGTTCTTGTTTATACTGTACACTCAACTTTTCATTATAGTGTATTTTAGAACATGGAATTGTTACAAAGTGACTCTTTAAAAATCCATTTGGTTGGCATAATTTGGTCAACTGTTGACCCTATAGGGTACACAACCACATTGTTCTGTCAAAATGACCTTGCATATACAGTATGTGCTGATTTACATTTTGTATTTCAAAGCACTCAGGTTGGCACTGCTGTAGAGGACAACTTATGACTTTGAACGGTCGAATCACTTCACTGCCTTGAACGCAAAAATAACAAGTTGAACTGAGTGTTTTGCAGTGTACAATGTGTTACAATTACAGTACGTCATTGCAGAAAATAATAGCATGTAGTCCACTATTATTGGCTCTCAGGCTTGTGTTGTTCAACGCAATAGCCATGATTAAAAACAAAGTCATGTCATTGATATGTGGCCTCCGAGTTCAGGATTTAATATTCTTCTCCCAATAGAAATATGTATATTTGTATGTGTAGGCTACAGTATAGGGTCCCACCAATACCCACACCAACTATTAAGCTGCTGCCTCCCTCTCTGGTCTCCCCTGTGTATGTGGCCAGGACTCTCCCTCGTCTCTTGCGGGAGGGAAAATGAATAATTAATCGGTCTAAAGTAGGAGGAAATTATACAACATTATACCATAGTGTGGCCACTCTAATGGTATGTGGCCTATTTTAATGACTGGACCAGCCAGTGAGTGCATCGCCTACCTCCAGCCCCCCCAAAGTGGTTGTAAAGCTGCCGGTGGCCCCCAGGCGAGCCATATGCTAGATTTATGGTGCACATTTGTTTCTGCACTGCACAGCACAAAGCAGAGGGGGCCTGCGTCTGAGACACGGTAAGTCTCCCAAACAAGCTGTCCACTCTGGGGGAAAGTGGAGGAGAGTGTGGTAAATATGGAGTCTCCCAGGGCTCAGTACTGCATGCATGCATGCATACAGTATACTTCTGTGAAGAACCCCTGGGTAACGGGGTGAGTAACCCCAGATAGTAAGCGAGGTTATATTGCTGGTCCAGTCTCATTATTAGACCACAGTGGGCTGTTCTGTTAGTGTTGTTACAATAATGTGGTGCAGTACTGTGCAAGGAGAAGTCTGCTTCTGTTATAGGTGTTGTTCTGTGAAGTGTGTCATCTGTTTAGATGGCATTCATTACACTGAGGATAAAGACGAGGCAGTGAGTGATTATATGCCTCCATCCCTCTTGCTCTTTTCCCTATCAAAGGACTATGATTAAGATGGATCTGTTATTTCTTTTTCCTTTCGCTAACTGCTTTCTGCATTCATCAACCACAGCTTAATTAAGCGATCAGAGACAGGGATCAGACACTTCTCAAGAATGTTATCCCATCTGGCTCTTGATTGTGGAAAACCTGAGAGAACTGGTGACCACAGACCCTATAAGCCTTAATCTCTTTCTTGTGTTTCTTCATTTCCGTCTCTCTGCAACCCCAGACAACTTTAGTTTTTATTGATAAAACTCCAAAAAGATAAACGTACACCCCTGACTAAGTGAAGCAAGCCCAGCCCTCTGCTGCACGATGATGTTAATAAAGTGTCTGCATGTGGCACTTTGTAATTGGGTTTGTGCCTTGTTTAACAAAGAACGATAGGATAGTTAAGAAAGAGAGAGAGAGGGTGAGAGAGAGAGAGAAGCGATTCACTTGCCTCTCCCGTGAAATGAGGCGAGTGTCTCATCTATGAATACGTTATCCCCAACGGAGCACATCTCTGAAATGTGTCTGTTATGCTGGGCAAATAAACCACAGCAGTGAATAATACCCCCCCCCCCCCCTCACTGTCCCCCCTCGCCTGACATCATAAAGCCTCCGTAATGCTATCGTAAACATGACACGTGGCACGCCATAACCATTTGTGACAACATTCATTACAAATGAATCCACAATACGTTTTGACGTCCAGTGATTTAGCTACAGGAATAGTGAATACTCCTGAGGGGGTACGTGTACGTACATGCAGGATGCCTGTGCCCCCAAAAATATGATTTGTGGCTGTGACGCTACGCGCGACCCATAGAGTTAAAAAAAATAATAGAGAGGGCACCGGATATCCCCTCCCATCCACTTGCATTGAATTGCTCACCCAGCGCATGGGCCGAAATCACCCCTTCTTCCGGGTTGGAAATGTGATGGTGCGAGGCCTATTTGGGGCTTCTGCGGGTCACTTTTCTGACGCGTTTTGCGTCACAGAGGTGCGCAGCCCCGCGCGCAAGCTCGTGAGTCGAGCCCATTGGGTCGAAACCGTTTTCGCTCGTTCATGTACAGTGGCCCCAGCTGCAGTACCTATGAATAGCCAGCATGTCCAATGCGCTTCAATGCAACCACTGGTTTCTGGGGGCTTGGTCAGACCGTGTCCCTTTTGTGCCCATATATGGAGATCCCTGATGTCATTAGTATATGCCTATATATGGGCGTATCGTTGTTTATGGTTATGTCTGAGTCAGAGTGACGTGGCTGTGGTCCACCCACGGCCGGCCCACCCTCCCATTAGCCAATTTTAATATAGGATATATAGGAAATGTGTGACGATTTAAACAGGTGAATTTTAAAAAGTGAGTTTTTTTAATGTTTGCTTGTTCACCGCTCGCTCACTCGCACCGTTGCACACACGTCATACTACGGAGTATGAATTAGGCTTTAGTAGTATAGTTGTGAGCACAGCAGTACATTCTGTATACAGTTAATATGCAGATGAATAATATGCTTCTACTGTTAGATGTTTCACTTGCAAATATGTCACGATATGTAGACGAAAAGCCATTGCAGCTGATCTTTAACTTGATATAGAAATGATAAGATAAATAAGATACAGTAGTCCTATCTTCTAGGTTTTGTCTGAGAAATAATTAACAATCATAATTTCTGTAATCTAAAAAGGCATTTTATAAAAAACTTGAAATCTTGAAAATAAATGTGTGCCAAGTATTGTGAATTGTATGGAATCATGGGTACCTCCCTATTTACTACATAATACTTATGTAGCTCTTTCTCCCTAAAAGAAAACCTGTCAATACAGGGACTAGTTGACATGAAGCTCATGTACAGTACACACTGCCCCACACAGTTTCTATGAATAGGAAGACATTACTGTATCATTCCAAGCTCATCGAAACACGGATACATTTCATCTGAAAAGGCACAGAATGTACCGTACATTTCTCGATGTTATTTTCTTTCTCCTTGCTCAAAAGTGCTGTGTGTGCTTGTGTATGTGTGTTGCGTGTCTCACTGGTTCGTGCAAGTAGGCAAAAAACACAACAACATACTTTTAGTGCATAGAACTGAAAGATGTTGTAAGCATTAATGTCAGATCTGACACATGTAATTTTTCTGTTACATCTCTGGTTTGAATCAGTTGGATAAAGAGGTTTTTCAGTGAGTGGGGGGAGATAGTGGAGTGTTTATTCTCTCAGGATTGCGACACCTGGCTACAGAAAAGAGCAAATTATTTCGCTCTGGCAGATTCATCTGGTTTCCAGGCTACCACCTGGCAGCAATAATAGGAAAGCGGAGCTAACTTGTTAAAGATTGTAGCCATCACTCAGCACACCCCGACAAATGTAGGCTATCCGTAGTACACATGTCAGAATGGGACAAACACACAGAGGAACATTGATGAAGGACATTTTTGTCTCCGCCAGGCCGAAAGGCATGGCGAGAGAGTATGTTTTCCACCCCGTCCGTCCGTCCTTGTGTCCGTGTGTCCGTGTGTCCGTCCGTCTGTGACCAGCTAATCTCCGCCACCGTTGGCTTGATCGCAGCGAAACTGTGCACACAGACTCCCTGGATACGAATTCCGAAATTTTTCACATGGGCCTTTTATAGCGCCACCAGGAGGCCAATTTGTGCAAAACATATTTTTTGACAGTACTCCTACAAATTTTGTCCAAAAATCTCGCAAATCGGTACACAGTATCTCTATAGACCGCCGAAGTCTGACGTCATTTACACATCCTTTGTTTGTCTACCTGGTTCGCAGTTTTCCACCCCCGTTCTGAATCCCATAGACGTATTTAATATCGCGTCAAATAAGAACTGTGTTCCAAAAATAAACAAATGACCACGGCGGGTTGACTCTTATGGATATGAAGCATCAACTGACGGTGAGAAAACGCTAATGTTACTTCCGCCAAATTAGTTACATTTTCGCCAGAAACAGACTGTATCAAATATAAGTGACTGACTATCATAAACTATACAGAACCTCCTCCCTGACAATAACGCCGACACGCGGTGTTTATTTTTGGACCACAATTCTTATATGAGACGATTCTAAGATGACCCAATGTTATTCTCCATAGAGAAATTACTTCCGCAAACCTGGGGATGAACGAGTGACGTCAGGACTTCGGTGCTCTATAGTCATTAAACAAAACGGGTCTTTCAGATTTTTCATATTCTATCCTGATTGGCTAAAAATGGCTTCCAAAGTTTGCAGGAGTGCTTCGTTTTCAACAAAATGCCTCAAATCATGAACACAGCATGCAATTTCCGTGAAATTTTGCACGCATATTTCCACTATGCCGAGGAAGAAATGCCACTTGAAAATGTTCAAATCAGCCTCATGGTGGCGCTATAACAGGCCGATTCGTGTTTTTACCTATAACTGCACCGATCTGTGTAAAACTTTGTATGCGCACTCCCTAGAGGTCAAGGAAAAACCTTTGCCCTGCATTTTTTACATTTGCCTTTTATAGCGCCACCAGGAGGCCGACATAAGTAAAACACATTTTTGTCTCCGCCAGGCCGAAAGGCATGGCGAGAGAGTATGTTTTACCCTCCGTCCGTGTGTCCGTCCGTCCGTGTGTCCGTCCGTCCGTCCGTCTGTCACCAGCTAATCTCCGCCACCGTTGGCTTGATCGCAGCGAAACTGTGCACACACACTCCCTGGATGCCAATTCCGAACTTCTGCCCCAAATGTTTCACATGGGCCTTTTATAGCGCCACCAGGAGGCCGATTTGTGCAAAACATATTTTTTGACAGTACTCCTACAGATTTTGTCCAAAAATCTCGCAAATCGGTACACAGTATCTCTATAGTCATTAAACAAAACCTGTCTTTCAGATTTTTCATATTCCATCCTGATTGGCTAAAAATGGCTTCCAAAGTTTGCAGGAGTGCTCCATTTTCAACAACATGCCTCAAATCATGAACACAGCATGCAATTTTGGTGAAATTTTGCACGCATATTTCCACTATGCCGAGGAAGAAATGCCACTTGAAAAATTTCAAATCAGCCTCATGGTGGCGCTATAACAGGCCGATTCATGTTTTTACCTATAACTGCGCCGATCTGTGTAAAACTTTGTATGCGCACTCCCTAGAGGTCAAGGAAAAACCTTTGCCCTGCATTTTCCCCATCTGCCTTTTATAGCGCCACCAGGAGGCCGACTTATGTAAAACACATTTCTTTATATTACTCCTTCCAATTTCATCAAAATTTCACGCAAATTGGTACACATGATCTCCATAGTCATGTGATCAAGACGGATGTGTTTGATTTTTCATATTCCTCCCTCATTGGCTAAGATTGACATCTAAAGTTTGCAGTAGTGGCTTGTTTTGAACAAAATGCACATTCAACACACAACAACACGCACATTCACTCTATGTTGAGGAAAAAATGCCACCCTTTTAACATTGGCCTGTTATAGCGCCACCAGCAGGTCTAATTTAGCAAAAAAAAATGTTGCTCAAAATGCCTCAAACCATGAATGCAGTTTCCGATTGCCGTGCAAGGCCTAAGAACAAATGGTACCCTTTAAACATTGGCCTATTATAGCGCCACCAGGAGGCCACAATAACCTACCTGACCTGGCGGAGACCTGTGCTCCGAGGAGCACTTTTTCTAGTTTTATATTACTTCTTCCGATTTTATCCAAATTTCACGCAAATGGGTACACATGATCTCCAGAGTCAATCAGTGATCAAGACGGATGTGTTAGATTTTTCATATTCCATCCTCATTGGCTAAGATTGACATCTAAAGTTTGCAGTAGTGGCTGTTTTGAACAAAATTCCGCAAATCATGAACGCACCGTCCGATTGCGGTCAAACTTTGCACGCACATTCACTTTTTTTTTTGCACAAAATGCCTCAAACCATGAATGCTGTGTCCGATTGCCGTGCAAGGCCTAAGAACAAATGTAACCCTTTAAACATTGGCCTATTATAGCGCCACCAGGAGGCCACAATAACCTACCTGACCTGGCGGAGACCTGTGCTCCGAGGTGCTCCGAGGAGCACTTTTTCTAGTTCTAACACTCTTTTCTGAGTCCCAAACTTCTGGGAACTTCTCACCGTTGTATAAGTAACATTTTAACTCTTTGACTGCCAGGGTGATAGTGTAATAGTGTGCCGCCACTGCCAGAGAAAAAAAGCACTTTTACTGTACCTTTGAAAAATCATGGGATATTCCCCGTGACCTCCGTCCTCACAGACATCACCTCATTGCACGCACAGGGTTTTCGTAGTAGAGGGGAAAACATGTATCCGCACGGGGTAATCCCTTGCATAGCTGTGGCCGTTTGAATCCAGCTTGTTTTGGCTGTAAAGCAAGAGGAATGGAGATATTGCCATGTTTGCACAGGAAATAAACAGGAACTTTTTTTTTTTACTTCCGGGTCAATTCCGGGTCTGACGTCATCTGGCAGTGAAAGCGTCATTCATACGGTTGACAACAGCGCTAACTGGTAGAAAACCACTGAAAACATAAAATCTCGTCTATCTCGTCGACGGCAGGCTGAGCCTTAGCAAAATCCGACGAGAAGTCTTGTCGTGGCAGGCAAAGATTTAATTACTTCCTGTCAAACTAAAAATGTATGCGTGATTACATCAGTAGGTCTGGACCCCGCACCAATCTCCACCAATAATGATGATGACTTCACACCTGTCAATCACATCATCAATCATCGCTCAATGTGTAAATCTCATACTTATGTCCCTCTGCCACATGCAACTGATTGTACTGTTCTGAATCTAATTCAAGATGGTGGCTGGACGGTGCAATACAAACATTATTGTTTTAAAAGCAAACAGTGCACTATAATATGTATAGAAAACATTTGACATTGACATTTAACAAAAATTTGAATCCGCACTGCCTTACAGTGTGCGATGCGCAGTCCACTCGCACGCCGCCTTCTAAGGCAGTGTAGTTGAATTTAGATCCCATAGCCCGAGGGGATGGGACAGTCGGGACTGTGATTGGCTGAGAGACGCAACCCAGACCCTGTTGACTAGGAAATACGCCATGCTATAGTCGCAAAAAATATATTTCATGTGATCTTTAAAAGCAAGCCGGGCAAATCAATTAACCAGTCGTGTCCGGTCTGTAAGTACAGTATGTGACTGTAAAATAAAAACAAGTCCACCAGTGTGGGCGTATTCAGGCTGGGCATTCTGCCTGTCTGAGAGCTATGGATATGAGTAAATTCTGTTCAATCCAGAGCATTTTGTAATTTTATTTTGTGATACAGTATTTTAGTTGTTGTTTTGGTTCCCCTGGTATGTTATATGTATCCCAGCAGTCAGTGTCCTATGTAAATACCACGGGGCAGGGATTTGTATCCATACAACTGTGACCAAGAACAGAGCAACATGAAGAATGTCCCAAACACAGAGAGGCCATGCTGAGCAACTATGTCTTTTCATATACACCAAAGCTGTTGACACGAACTGCACAACTAAAGCCCCCCCCCCCCCCCTGTGTGGCTCCCCCACACCAGGTCATTTTTCTCATTCAGTGACCCTTGCCTCCAGACACCAGCTCTGCTCATCATCACATAAGCCGGGAATGCAGTGTGCTAGTGGAAGGGTGGACCACGTCCAGTCGTCCACATTATTCATCGCCACACTAATCCGCCATTCTTTCCCTGAATGGGCATTATCATAAATGCTTGGCAGGAGGGGTAATTGTAGTCTGGAAAACCCGTGAGCCTCTGTTCATAATCACCTGTTGCAATGCAAATGCATAATGGACATCTCCCATGTGTTGGTGTTATTGGGTAATGGTCGGCAGACTTTAGGCTATAAAAACGGAGGCCTCGGGAGCGCCCTCTGGTCAGGAAAGATGTGTCTAGTCATGGGGAGAGGCAGTGCCTGTAGCTGTCCAAAAACACTAGGCCATGTTATTATAAAAACAATTATTCTTTCCCCCATCCCACTTTTTGATATCCTTTATTTAACCAGGGTAAGTCACACTGAGATTTACATTACCTTCAAGTGGGCCCTGGGACATTTTTCAGCTATGCCCTGCTTCACACTCGCACTGTAACACACATTCATTCACACTTGGGAGCTGCAGCACAACCACAGTTCTACAATCACGGCACATTGAGTATATAGCTCCAATGGAGCAGTTGCAGGTTCAATAGCTTGCTCAAGGGCACTTAAATGGTGGGTGTTGAGGGAGGGATGCGTGTTGCGTATTCCCTGACCCCACACAGATTTGTCCCGCTGCTTCAGAGAAATCAACCGGGAACCTTTCAGCCATAACTGCACTGCTCTAACCTTTAGACCACTGCGGCCCCCATTTTGCAATTGGGTATTTGGTATAATGAGCAGTTGTGCAAACTGTACAGTCGTTTCTAGTTGCTTTGTTGTCATTTGGATTTTCCAACCATTTTGCTCAGAGATTGAACTTCATAAATCTGCATTAAATATTTCAGGAAGGTGAATAGTCAGGAAAGAAGGAAAGAAAGTAAATTTGAATCACACGCAATCACAGCGTTGCACTTGAACTTTAAACCACATTACCAGATGAGAGCAAGGAAATATACTTCTTTCAAAAAACCTGATCTCAAAAGTGTTGAGGTGGTTCACCCCATCATGCATTTCATCCAGTTTGTTTTCTTTCCTCCTTTTTTTTGTTTTGTTTTTGTGTTTGCTGTGGAACAAGAAGAGATGAAGCAACAACACAGCGCAGTCCTCCTCTCCTCCCTGTTTGCATCTGCCCACCAGATGAAAATCCCTTTAGCACAATTTAGGGGCTATACCACTGCAGTTATGAGAATTATAGTGACACTCCATGTAGATGTCCCATTACTCAAAACAAGTGGGACAGCCCAAGTAGGTCCATCTTTTATAGACAGAGAGGGAAATTGCATATTGATTGCAATCTGTGCGTGTTGGTGTGCGCGCGCGCGTGTGTTTGTGTGCGAGCGAGTGAGAGTTGTGCTTCCTGAGTTAGAGCATGATGCTAGTTTTGATGACAGGCCAAGGAGAGGGAGACAGAATACAGTGCGCCTCCTTTCTATCCATCCTCTGCAGATAGGGAGGGAGAGGCGGATGGATGAGAGGGTGGAGAGGGAGGGAGGCAAGAGATTGTGGAGGAGTCTGTTTTCAAGCTAATCTATTTACTTTGCAATTTGTGTTTTGAGAGTGAGATCATTCATTCTGCTTAACGTGACACTTCCCTCACCGACAGGAAGAGGAGGGGCAGGGAGAGGAGGGGCACTGTGTGTATCTGTGTGATCTCATTTTGCCTCGGTTTTATCACTTGTGTGTGTGTGTGTGAGTGTGTGTGTGTGTGTGCGTGCGTGCGTGTGTGTGTGTGTACATGATCTCATTTTATCTTCTCTTTAATCGAGGTTGTGTGTGTGATCTCATTTGTCAAATTCCAGTTGTAATTTGTGTAGCTTAGTGTGTGTGTGTGTGTGTGCGTGTGTGTGTGTATGTGTGTGTGCTTGCAAATATGTGTGCGGGTCACAATGATTGTACATCAGCTCCAGTGGGGGAGGTCTCAGCCATAATTATTCAACAGTGAGGGCCATTAGCAAAAGTTATGGATTGCCAAACAACAAAGGGACATCCACCACATAATGATCACACAGGAACGGCAAAAGTGCTTCTCGCAATGACTATATCAGACCGCACATCTCCCTAGGCCAGTAATGATCCTCTTCAGAGAAATAAAAGAAATGCAGCTAGCTGTTGCTAATGCATGATGCAGCAGACTGCGTCACCCTGGTAATGGGTAAAAAATGGTAGTTCTTCCCTGAGTACTCAGAATGCTTCATCTGTAAGGGACAACTGGGCATGCTACCCACCTACACAGTAACACCCTGAGGGGTAATTTAACTCTGAAAGTGTAAAAATGGCCGTAGCAGTTTTAAACACCCCCTTGCTGATACAGTACAACCAATAGTGGTAGTGTTTGTGTTCTCCCTTTATGACTTTTAGTTTTAGCTTGATGTTTTTTTTTGTCTTTGCTTAGTTTTTTGTTAAAAGTTTTAACTAGTTTTCTCTTAATAAAGTTGTTTATTTAGTATAGTTGTAAAGCAACTTTGGGTACTTCGGGTACAACTAAAGCACTATATAAATTCGAGCGAGAAGCCGACGCCCGACCACGTCCTCAAATTGCCGCCTCGCAGACGCGTTTTCCCCCGGCAATTTTGTGTGTGTGTGTGTGTGTGTGTGTGTGTGTGTGTGTGTGTGTGTGTGTGTGTGTGTGTGTGTGTGTGTGTGTGTGTGTGTGTGTGTGTGTGTGTGTGTGTGTGTGTGTGTGTGTGTGTGTGTGTGTGTGTGTGTGTGTGTGTGTGTGTGTGTGTGTGTGTGAACAGCTAAGACTACTTTTGCTGGGCTATGTCTGTTTAGGAAATCCTCACATGCCTCAACAGAACAATCAAAGCTAGCTTGAGAGACGCGATGAGGTGAAGGACAGTCCTTCACCTCAACTCGTCTCTAGCTTTGATTGAGAATGTTTTTCAAGGACATACTCATATCTTTGCTCAAGACTCGCTTATTTTCCCTGCCTTTTAAAACTTAAAAAAAAAAATTTAATGTAGAGTAGACCATTTTTTCTACCCCTTTTTCTCCCCAACTTAGTCGTTATGCCAATTGATTCCTCCCCACACACATTTCTGTGTTGTCACTGCTGTCATACCCTACTGACTCACCTGCCAGTGAGGAGCACCCACCAGGAGGACGTAGAGCCCTCGTCTTACTCCTCCCGCCCAACACTCCCCTCTGACAAGTGCCGCCCCAGCCCGTAGCAGTATGTGCAATGACCGATATCACCCTCCCCGCCCGGCCCGGCTTCCCTCCCCCGAACACGGGCCAATTGTGTTCGTGTAGACGCTCGACAAAGCCGGATGCACCACGGTGGATTCGAACCCACAGCCTCCGTGGTGGTGGGCAGTGACTTTACCACTGCGCCTCCGAGCGCCCTATTTCCCCTGGCTTTTAATTGCGTACAAACCTATCTAATTTATTACATTTCGTGTATACGTGTATGTTTTTGTGCATAGGTTGGCGAACATGTACTTGTACAGTATGTGTTGATGCTTTGTTTTTATCTTGTGCAGCACTTTGGTCAACCATGTTGGTTTTAAATGTGCTTCATAAATAAAGTTAGATTTAAAGGGTCTACACCATGAATTTAATTTTTTTTTTGGTTTTTAGTATTTTTTGGGCTCCCCAGTGTCTCTTGTACCCCAAAATATATATTTTTTTAACATTCAGTCATTCATTCTCATTTCAGAGATTTTCAGAATGGGCGTGTCTGAACAGGCCATTTCAGAATTGGCAATGCAAGTGACATCACTTGCATTGCCATTGCATTGATGCTGGCCAGACAGAATTGCTCAGTAGCCCCCCCCTGCCCAAGAGGACGTTTTGGTATTGCAGCTGAAAGTGCTGTATAAGCCAGAGACAATTGACTTGGGATGAGTATATCTGAGTGATGATTTAGGCTCAAACCTTTTGAAAAAGGTTTGAGGGACATACACCATATGATATTAAATATCAAATATTTTTTTTAAATTCATGGTGTAGATCCTTTAAATTTATTTGAAAGGTGAAAGAAAAAATTTGAGAAATGCAAGTGTTTTACAAAACCAACTACCAAGATGAATCAAAGATAGTTTTGTACTATTTTGGCATGATGGGCCCCATGCATGGCTCACCCGGTTATGCAATACCCATTGTACCCTGAGGGATTTGCTCTACCCATTGCTAGAGTACCCAGTGTGGTACCCGTTTCCACAGTACCATAGACTGTAAAATATTATGGACGAAGGGAGAGTGATGTCACCCATTGGATTCTACGGACCCGTTTTGAAATCTCTTGTTCAGCGAGTCCATCCCGAATCTCTATATACGGTATACATTATATATTTTTTCCGCCTCCACTTTTTTGTTCAGGATGTACACAATTCAATTTATTAAGTGCAACTTTTTTTAATCCAGAGGGGCAACAAAATGATCTGGCCAGTGTTGAGGCATGAGGAACCAGCAACCATAAATACAGACAACATTTCAATTTTTAATGTTAAGTGGACCATCCTGGTGGAAAGGTCTACTCTAGAGGAACCGCAGGAATTCAATTCAGCCTTCAGCTGAGGGATTGTTGTAGCAACACCACTTGATTGGCTCACACCCCCTCCCTCTCCTTCAAGCTCATCCCTGCTCATGAAAGGGGAAAACGCTCCCCCCTCGCTGACAGGCTTAACCGTGATATGAGGGGATGTGTTATCTGCTGACTTAAAAATTCATAAATCTTTGAGATCAGACGAAATTGAAGCGGCTTGAAAGCTCTGAGGGGAGATTGACACGTCTGAGTGGCTCTGTCAGCACACGACTGTGAACTGCATGTTAATGTACACACGTGTGTGTGTGTGTGTGTGTGTGTGTGTGTGTGTGTGTGTGTGTGTGTGTGTGTGTGTGTGTGTGTGTGTGTGTGTGTGTGTGTGTGTGTGTGTGTGTGTGTGCATGCGTATACATATATACTCACAACTTGGGATGATATACTACTGTAGAAGCATACTACTGTAGAAGCATGGCATAGGAACAAACTTAACTATATAAAGCAGACACTTCTTCATTCAGTACATCTATTGGAACCTAATAACTAATTAACTAATACATGAGTCGACTTAGACCTTAGACAAAGATGATACAGACATTATATAGGCTAGGGCCATTATCTCATCTTTTTTATTTTATTATTTTCTTTTTCCATTTTCCTTCACTTATAGTCATTATGCTAATAGCTCAGATCGCCCTACCCGGCCAGCTCTACACATGGGAACACAGCCAGTCGGGTTTCTTGGAATTTGAAAATATTTTTAAAAATAGTAAAAAAAAAAGAAGTTTAGGGATAATGGGTAAGGCACTGGCGAAAATGGGGCCCTTGGACTAAAAGGATAACACACAAAAGTCCTGTGGACTTGTTTCCATTGTCGTCCTTGTGGTTATTTGCAGTGAACACATTAGAGGCCCTATAATCCTAAAACCTGATTAATACACATCGTCACGGCGTGTGCTGAACTTGTAGATCGGCTATTTTCGGTGAGATTCACTGTCGTATGACCGAGTCTAAATTAAGCGTAACTCAGTGACCTGCATATCACATCCATGTCCCTTGGCTGTACGCCCAGACATCCTCTACTAGGAACAGCCTGCACCCGTCCAAGGGGGTGCTTTGTTCATGACAGTCACGAGAGGCTGTTTCTCAGTTTTTAATCAAACACTAAAAGATGATATTACATAAGGAATATTGTTTGATCGTTTCTGCATTGAACATGCTTTGCCGCTCGTACACACGCACACATGCGTGTGTGTGTGTGTCAATGAGACATGGCAGCATGCTCGGAAAGGACAGAGTATGAGATTGAGTATAAGATGTAAGGCGAATCCAAAGCGCTCACTGACTCCAAATGAGAATGCCCTGGGTCTTTCACTCCCCTTAATTCATTTTCCTTCTCTGATTTATCTTGTTTTTCTCTGTGTTGTCTGCTCATACGGAGATAAATTACAAATTGCATCACCCCTTCTAACTCTGTTGTCTCCGTATCACATTGCACACTGTATGGTGCGAAAATGATGCATGTGGTATCTCCAGATTCACTGTAGCACCATTTACAGCATACAGCACCTTTTTGTAATTATCTGTCTCTATAGTGGCATTCTAGGATGATACAAGTAGCCTATATATAGAGGCCTTTACCAATGGCGACTTTGGGAGAATGATGTGTCATGCTACACTACCAGTTATGTTTTACCATCATCTCTGATGGTCTTCTGCACAGCTGCCTGGACAGAGTAAGAGTTTGGTATGTATACAGAAAAAGATACATTACATAGTTTTATTTTTAAGTACACACATTCATTCATTTCTTCTTATCTTATCTTCCAATCCGGGAACGCATCTGTGTCATTTTAGATTGTAGCTACAGTATAACCATGGTTTTTTACTTTGGCTATTCAAAAATAGCAGATATACAAGCTCATAGCGTGGCACAGAGTGCCGCGCTATGAGCTTGTAGATCTGCTATTTTTTGAAAATCGTGAACATTTGTGCAAATCTTTGAATATATATATTAAAAAAATTAAGCAAACATTTGCAACTCAAATCTTTGCTTCTGGGGGTCCCTGGGACTAAATATTTTGAGATGGGAGTCGGCAGCCAAATACATGTCCTTTTGGGGGTCCTTGACATGAAAAAGTTTGAGCACCACTGACATTTTTCAGAAACTGTTAGGATTTAGAAGACATTTGTAGATGCATTACCGGGTTGAATGGGTTAAAGAGTATACATTGTCGTGCACCCCCTTCCCCCCAACATAGAGGGACTACAGACTACAACTATGTAGTCTGAACAGCTCTTTTTTGGTGTTCTATTTCAGTAGCTCTTCAGTGTGGTTTGCGTACTGTAGTCACAACAAATCAAACATGAGTGACTCATACTCAGACCATGGCCATCCATTCACATTATCCTCTTAACAGTGTTCCCACCAAGTCTCATTGACGTCATGTGTTGTTGCCACACCGCAGCCTTGTGCTGCTTTATTGCTGTGCTATTTTAGTGTCACATCACACAATTACAGGTGTAAAAGAGTTGTAACTATTACTTCTTTGTGCACTCAACGTTTCCCATCGCCGGAAGAGTTATAATAGAGAATGAAAGAATATGAACGGAAAAAAAGCACAGTCAAATCAATACAAAGTCCAATATAACGAAAAACATCACATGGATGCACCAGGGACGTATCATCAGTGTTGTAGCCTGGGGTCATAGGATGTTTCGGGTCTCGCAACATACACCCTCCCCCAGGTGACCCAGCCAAGGTTGATCAAGCCTCGACTTACGTCCCAGGTAGCTACCCACGGTCAGTCCTAAATAGGGAAAGACAGGGCCACTCAATACGCTTGTCCGAAACTACTCCGCCAGGAATGGGGGAGAGGAAGGCTCTGGTACGTGGAGGGACTAGGCTATGTGGATGGCCTCCTGGCCGGGCTCCTCCTCCGTCTCACCAGGTCCAGGACCTGAGCGTTGCACCAGACTCCCCCGCTCCAAACATTTCATTCTGGTGTGATGGTGTCTTGGCCCGTGGTGGTACTGCAGGCTCCCTTTGCAGCTTGCTTGAATGGCCCTCCTAAAGGCCTCACCGTGGATTTGTTGGGCTTCTTCCTCACGGATATACATATGGTGCTTGATTTAAAAATGAACAAACCACAGCCTTTGTGCCAGTGTTTCCAAGACCACTTATTATTAGTTCTTCTGTAAAGTTGCTTGTAAATATTGGTAGTTACGGAGTTGTGTTTTTTTGGGCTTGATTCTAAAGTGTAGTTGCTTATTTGGGCTTGTGTCCTAATGGTTCTCAAACGTTTTCATGTCAAGGACCCCCAAATTAATATGTATTTGTACCCAACTTCAAAATATTTTGTGTCAGGGACCCCGATACAAGATTTGTGTAGTCAACATTGTTTTGTATTCTTTTTTTTTCTTCCATTTTGACAGAGAGGTGATACAATACATCTTAATCTAGACAAAAGAATATTATAGATGTTACATACAATACAGAGAAAGCAACTAAAAACAATAAGGAAAGAGAAACAAACCAACAAAGAAAAAAATTAAGAAAAAAAGAACCCATAATCGTTTTTATTATAGTTACATAATTATATCCCCCCATTATGGACCCCCAAATTAATATGTATTTGTCCGCGGAACCCAACCTCGAGATGTTGTGCCAGGGACCCCGATACAAGATTTGTGTCGTCAAAAACATTCCACAAGACTTTTTTGAAAATAGCAGATCTACAAGCTCACACTTGTGAGCTTGTAGATCGGTTATTTTCAAATAGCTAAAGTGATTAAACAGATTTTGATGCTACATTAACCAATTTTGCTGGGGACCGACCTGTGTGTGTGATCACTGATCACGCGACCTAGTCGCTTCTTTTGGGCTTGTTTTCGTTGACCTGGCCACTTGTTTCTCTTGCGAAAGCTGGCAACACTGGTGTTGTTCTACAATAACAATGAACACGCCACAGCCTTGTGCTGCTCGAGCCTCCCTAAATAACAGTGAATACGCCACAGCATTGCTAAATAACAGTGAATGCCAAGAAGATGGAAACCGCATACATTTCTGTTATCTGGAATTGAGTGTTGGGGAGCCTGCATGCATATGAGGGCATATCGGTGGGAATCTTAAATTATTGCTCTCATGATTAGACCATGCTCGGAGCTAGTGAGGTGGAAACCAGATAAGACCACTGTGTAGTAGAGCTGAATGATTTGGGGTACATTTTTGAATTGTGATTTTTCAGACCAATATTGTGATTGCAATGTAATTTATTAATATTTTTAAGTCAAGCTTCACTTTTGTATACAGTTTACATAAGCCTATAACTACCACAGCATTAGATACTGTTTGATTGATTACAAAATATTATATTTAAAGGACCATACTAGTGTTGTTGTATGTTTAGCCCATTGACTACAAGTCATGAATACTTTCGATAATAGAATACTAGAATGCTTGGAAGGAAGTCAATTTGGCAATCCCCTTTCTTTTATGCAATTAATTGCAGCCTCTGTGATTTGGAAATTGCAGTAGTTCATAATCCTCATATTGCGATTTTGATTATTCTTTCACTGTGCACTACAATTTAAATGTCAAGATCATGCCACGCCTTTGATAATAAGAGGTTATAATCATAGTCTTTATGCATTTTGCAGTACTTATGATTATGGCTTTGATCACAGTAACCATTCAATGGGTTATTGTTGTTGATGTAAGTTATCTGTAACATTACCATTTCTATGGAAGAATTATATTTACTGTTCTAGTGCTGTTCTACATCTCGATGTCTATTGTACTCCATTCCACAAAGCGGTAACTTCAGTTGATTGACATATCCAAATTAATGAGTGGTCTGTTGAGAGATTGGGGCACATCGTTTTCACATCATTACAGAGAATATCTGTAATTTCTATCATGGATACGACGGTGTCCCCTGACGGATTCTCATCCAGTTCTGACACCCACTGGGGAAATGATGGTATTAGACACGAGGCAAACTCTCTTGGCAGCTCTGCATTATGTGAGGGGTTGGGAGCTAATTACCCCTATATTACCAGGGACCAAACCTCATCCCATGAGCTCTACCCTGCCCCTGTTTGAAATGATGAAAATTATGTATGCCACATTACTTCAGTCACGTAGGTAGCTTTTCTGTAAAGCCTGTCACATAAGGGAGTGGACTTGTGGCCTGAGATGCCAGCTTGAGTGGTTGGAACTGTTAATATAATTAATTTCATATACAGACTCTGTGGCCACTGGCCAGTTCAGATCAGTGATGAGAGACTGAATGGAAACAGAAGAAAAGCCTAAGACAAGGGCCCATCATGCATCATTCATTGTGAAAACATTTCTGTTGGTGTGAAGAATCCTCCACCTGGGGAATTTCACTTACGCTACAGGCAAAAGGGATCAGATCTGGAGCTAGATGGATGAAACTAATAAGCGCCTAATAACATGAGTACCACGTGCAGTCTGTTTCAGATAACCCCCAACAGGCCTGCAGCCCATTTATTTCCGCAAAATTAAACAACAATTAAATTCTGGAAACTTGAGTCCAAAGGTCATATTACCTCCCTCATAAAAACAAAGGCTAGTCATGTGATACATATATATTTATATACAGATATTTCCATCTTTGCCCGAGCTTATGTGCGTGCGCACGCGGCTTAATATGAAAAATCCTGGACATTGTATGGCACTAACCAGGTTGTTGTTGTTCTCATCCTCTCTGCCACACCAGGTTCTTAATCCCTAATGACAGTATACTGTATTTACTCCAAAACTTGTTTCTGCAGATGCTGCTGCATTGAGCAGAGAAAGCATGCTGTTGATGGTGTACTACATGGGCCACTCCTGATTCCAACTGCTCATTAACGGACAGAAAAAACTATCCTTGGGGCTTGGCTGTCGCTGTTCACATTATAAGTTCATAAGCCCATATCTAATTCATAGAGGGGAGATTACTGGGTACACAGTGTTGTCTGTTTGGCAAAGTTTCAAAGGGAGCTCGCAGGTTGATTTGTGCGTTCCTTTGCAGTTGTGTTAATGAGTCACACTTCATCCAAGAAATGCAGTCTAGCAGACACAAAGCTAATGTCGATCTAGCGATAAACCCACCACAAGCCCAGGAGAGGGGGGCACATTCTCTCATTTTTATGTAAACAATAGAAATAGTGTTACTGTTATTACCTATCGCCTGAGGTTTTTGTGTGACTGAGAAGCAAAGTTGTATGTGTGCCAGCAGCAGTTAATAGTATGTTAATGAGACATTTGCACACCAGTTGCATGTGGTAGAAAAATATGAAAAATTAATCGGATCCATTGAGATTATAAAGTATAGCGGAACACCTTGCATGGACACAAAAGAGCTCAGAGCATTGCGACTCGATGTTTCTGTGAAATGCAATCCCTGTGGTAGCCATATGCTCTCGCAGAGCTCTGGGAGAGTACCTGATCCTCATAAACAAACACAATCTGCCCAGCCACGCTGCTGCGGGCCAGTATTCCAACAGGAATCAATGAGGGGGATCCCGTGCACTGATAGCCTGTGAAAATTGGCTTTCTTCTCCTTCAGAAGTTTCTGGTGATTACCTATATAGTGCTGTTGATTGGAGATTGATCGCAGGTTGGAATTAAACAATGGTGGGGTCCTCTTTCTTTTTTTGTGTGATTTGCGCAAGGCTGAATGCACAGACGGGTTCAATGCACGGACAGGCTGGGTGTGCACGTCAGGAAGGAGTGTGGCTGACAAGGATGGAGATGAAGGCACCGGCACACTCTGAAAGGGAACTGATGGTAGAAGTTTTTGGACTCCTCTATCTTTCGTTGGTGATGAATGTGACTTTGGAATGTGAATACAGACAGTGGAGGTCATAGCCTCCAGAGAAGAGCATTTCATTGTACCCCCAGAAGCGATTGCATTCATTGAGAGTTGGAGCCATTCTGTAAGAAATGTTCTGAAGTGCTCTTTGAAAGACAGTTCCCCCTTTCATTATTTGCAGTATCTAAGAAGCAAGTGATACCGCCATGTTAAAACGGAGTGACTGAAAGCTAAGTGCCTCGGCTCTGACAGCTCCGCACAAATGCATATCAGGAGAGCTCAGGATGGGAAATATACAGGGAGGTTGAGCTCATGAAACATTTAAGATCATGCCTCAGATTGCACTTAGAAAGTATTTAGAGTGTTATATACAGGCCTGGATAATGATTAGAATGAATTTTGCCCCCTGTGAGCGCAAAATTGTATCCCTCTGACTTTCAATTCCACCCACTTACATCAATGTATAGTATGGTATATGAAAGATAATTCTAAGAATAATTACTCCTAATCAAACACAGAACCATTGCTTAAAAACATTGCTGAGACGTACAACCTTGGATTGATGTAGAAAATGATGAATAATAGTTTGTTAGTTTTGCACTTACAAAAGTGTAAATTGCAATTTTGTGACAGAGCTGGCCTGATCTGATGCGGAAAATGGATAATATTCCTCGAAAATCTCTCCCCATGCTCTCACAGTCAACGTACATCTTTATCAATTCATCACCCGTAGAGCTGTGCGTCTAATATCAGTGAATCTACAATAAAACGAACGTCATCTCACATTTCCTGCCATACTATAAGTTGTTAGTGAATGTTTGCCAATGCAAACTGAACAGTCTGAGGACAGAATACATTTACTTTTGCAATTTACTGTTTCACCATTTCTCCGAACATTTCTGTGCACGCTCTCACTCTCAATATAATGTGCCAGCCTCAGAATTCAATAGTAGGCTACATTCCCATTGAAGATTCCATGGATATTGAGGCTGACTAAGAATGTTACCAGCACAGGGCTAAAAGATACATGACTGCCGGGGCGCTCTGTGTCTTTGACATTTTTGTATCACATTTTACTTTGGTTTTGTGGGAACATTTCATCAACATTGTAGAAATTCAAATTCGGTAACAATTTAGTTTTTTTTTAACTTTATTGCAGGTTTATACATTACATATTATCCATTTCATGAAATATAAAGTCTTCTTTACTTGTTTAATTCATTATTTAGGGAGATATTATGAAATATAGTTGAACATAGTGCTGTGATGTGGTGTGATGTGGTGTTATATACAGTCTACACTAGTCTACCACCTATAAATGCTACTTGAACACATTATGTCGGATGATCAAGTCCGGAATATTGGAAATGTGGATGCAACACGACCTGGCTGAGGTGTGACATAAGCTCAACTTGGCCCTTGCCCAAAGCAATAAATGTGCTGGTACAGTTGCAATGACTCAATAGATAGACATTGTTGTTTGGTGGCGTAGTATAATACGTTTCTTTTGTCTCCTCTCAGCTTTGTAGTTACTGGCCACCCTCACTCCCTTGGAGAAAAACTACCAAAAAGCACATGAACGCACACAAGTTGTGTCTTCCTCAGTAGGAGAAAACTACCATCTGACTGACCAAATGTGCACATTTAAGCAGCCTCACACTGCCTGACAGAGTGTATATCTTCCACTAGCTCAGTGGTTTTCAACCAGTGGTTCAGGGACCACCAGTGGTCCTTGGGGGGGTACCAGGGGGTCCCCAGCAAAATTAGTTAATAGCGTCACAATAATTTTTAACCACTTAGCTTTGGCTATTCAAAAATAGCAGATATACAAGCTCATAGCGCGGCACCGAGTGCCGCGCTATGAGCTTGTAGATCTGCTATTTTTGAAAAATCTTGAACATGTGTGCACATGTTTGAATATATATATTTTTTAAAGTGAACATTTTTAACTCAAATCTCTGCTTCTGGGGGTCCCTGGCACAAAACATTTTCAGATGGGGGTCCGCGGCCAAATACATATCAATTTAGGGGTCTTTGGCATGAAAAAGTTTGAAAACCACTACACTAGCTCATAGCTCATTCCTCTCTGTCTCTGTCTGTCTGTCTGTCTGTCTGTCTGTCTGTCTGTCTCTCTCTCTCTCTCTCTCTCTCTCTCTCTCTCTCTCTCTCTCTCTCTCTCTCTCTCTCTCTCGCGCGCGCGCGCGTGCTAATTGTTACACATTCTTAAACATAGTCGATGATCGTAAATGCTGAAATTTGAGTTGCTGTAATGATTTAAGGGGGGTTACGTTACATTTGTGTTCATGAAGCAACACTACCCATCATGCATGTCTGCGATTGGTTACAATCCATAGCCTGGTGGGATGCTTATCCCATAGCCTGCTGCGAATGGCAACAGGTGTAAATTGTAAAAATGACATACTGTGGTTGTCATTGACGGATTTAAAACATATTCAAGAATTGAGGTCCTTGGCCTGCTGCCAGCATGCACAAGAAACATGACACTACCCAGTAGTGTGCAAGATGAACTGCAGACAGACGCACACACAGGTGAATGCAACATCTCCACCTGGCAGAGATAACATTTTTGGTTCCATCATTTACACACACTTTGATATCCAGCCCTCTATTAAAATTCCCATCTCCCACCAGAGAATGTTTGAAGGTAAACCCTGCTGTCCAGGGAGACCATCATCCGCTTAAAAGCGATGATGTCAAGTCATTGAAATATTTTCGTCATCCAGCAATGGTGGGAAGTGTTTGCAATTAATTCTTTTCATGATTTTATAATTCCATGTCCTCTGAATCTTGTATTAACTTTGGTCTCCTTCTCTTTCATTCTTTCATTCCATAGTTGTACCATAGTTGAAGGTGTCTGGCTGCTTCAATGTCATCTTGGCTGATATCAGGGCAAGGTAAGGGCTTTTTCCTCTCACCCCCAGACCTACAATTCTGAGCACTTGTGATTCCATGCTCCTTCTGTCTGCCAACCTATCACTATCTGGCATCTACCTCTCCACGATCATTCCATTCTCTGCTTATGTTTGCTTAATACTCAGTGGAGTTCTGTGTCTGGGATAAGGTGTCTGAGGTGTGATGTCAAGAGATTTCCAATTGATGGGGTGGTGAGGACGGGAGAGTGAAAGCGAGTGGTGAGGGAAAAGGAAGGGGGATATGTCGATGGGTGAGCAAAGTGTTTCGCTCTCAAAAACAATGGGGGGTTATTGGCCACAATAAAAGCCATCCAACGTCGAAATAGAATGTGAAAGACTTCAGAGTCGAGTGTTGTGTTTTTCGTTTTTGTGGAATTGTACAAGTTTGGACTGATCTGTTGTACTACAGTACCTAATGTCTTTTATATAACACTTGAACACTAGTGTCCCTATTCTGGGTGTCACAATAGTTGAACATACAGCGAAAATAGCAGATCTACAAGCATGTATGAGCATTTTGTTATACATTGTATTGCAATCACTGCCTTAAGTAACAAGCCACATTAGGCATAATAATAAATGTCCGGTTGCAAATATGTTGTAATTATCCCTAATGCCAACGGGAATTGTACAAGCATAGATTATTCATATCATGATGTCCATCTGCGCTCTCACCTGCAGCACTCAAAAGGAAAACGCCATGCTAGGGTCAAGGGGTCACCTGTCGGATCATCTGCATGTCGTCTGCATCATAAATAATGTGGCTGAGCCTTGAGGGCCTGGACCAGCAGCATCACAGATCATCCACCGACACTAAGCCCTCGTCACTCCAAATTGCATTCTGCACAAATCATAGCTTCACATCACATCAGCATAGTGTATATATAGGGTGAAGAAAGAACCCAGGGGAGCTGTTAGTGGAATATGGCATCTTCCTTACACTCTGTCACCCTCACAAGCAGTCCGATTGCAATGCAGCTTGCAGCAATTTTGTTTTATTTTAAAAAGTGATATTTTGTGAAAATGTTAATGTATTTAGCATATTTTCTATGTATGTAATTCTTAACATTGTAAATCCCCCCCAACCCCCCCACCCCCCCCCCACACACACACACACTCTATTCGAGGCAGATGTCCACATCTTCAGCAAACACAGCGCCTACCTGCTGTCGAGCTGCTTTATTGGTGACTGGTGTACAGTTATTCATGTAATAATGACCATCACTTTTTATGGCTATTGCATTGATAACAATAATTTATTAATTAATAGCAATTAAAAAGTTGTGGGCACATGAATTGTGCCTGCGGCGTGCAGAACGGCAAGGGCATTATCATTTATTTGTTTCCAATTACTGTGTGGAAACCTGTGGAAACTCATTTAAAAAGCAAAGTAGTAATATGATAACTGAAAATCGAATGCTTTCCAAGCTGGCTTTCATAATGCAATGCTTGTATTATTGAGTACAGTAACTGTCAGCTTATGCATGTCTGATTGCTGTCTAGATTATCTATAGTTAATGCAGCCTGGTGAGATGAGCATGGACATGCAACATAACCAGAGGGGGGAGAGTACTATTTCACTCCAGAAGAAACCTTATTAGCCAGTGGTTCTCCATCTCAGCCTTTTCGGGACCAGGGCCCGCTTGAACATCTCTCGAAAGCGGAAAAGGGTCATCGGAGAACTTCACCCATTAAGACCGGGAAAGCATCTGTCATTTTAGATTTGAACCACTTTAAACATTATCTTTTGAAAAATAACAAGATATACAAAACAATATTTTAGCAAATCTTTGAATGTATACATTTTTTAAGCGCACATTTGTGACTCAAATCTTTGCTTCTGGGGATTCTACAAATGTTTTCTAAAAGTAAAAAAAAAAAAAACCTTATGTTGCTATATAAGTGGTTCTCAAACCTTTTCATGTGACCCCCAAAAGGATATGTATTTGGCCACAGACCCCCATCTCAAAATACTTTGTTCCAGGGACCCCCAAAAGCAAAGATTTGAGTTACACTTTTTTGCTTTTTAAATATACATTCAAAGATTTGCAATTTTTTTTATAAATAACGCGTAGCGCGGCACAAAGTGACGCACAATGAGCTTGTAGGTCTGCTATTTTTGAATAGCCAAAGTGTAAAATAATGTTGATAGCTCAAATCTAAAATAACACAGATGCGTTCCCGGATTGAATGGGATAACATGGCTGCCGTGTTTAGAGGTCACATGGGTGGCCCACCCATGTGACCTCTGTGTGTGCGTGTGTTTTCAGAGCACGTTTATTTGAATGATCAATTAATCGATTGTGTTCCGGCTTGGATCAGTGGAAACCAACGTAGTTCGTATTCTCGAACCACCGGTTGAAAATCACTGATAAGCTACATTCACTGATGTCCGAGAAGCTCATACAATACTTAAGTAATACACACGTAGCAATCTAAATAACTTGTCAGTAATACTTAGATAATGTGAAGGCTCATTTTTGGACCAGGGTTTGGATTGTACATAATTATTTAAATAATGTGATCGCTTATTTTCAGCCCAGGGTTTTGGAGGTACTCTACAGCAAAAGGTTATATGGTGTAAGCTCAACGATTACGTTAAGAGTTTTCTCATAAATGGCAGGTATACGTCGCCACTATTTGGAAAAGTAGTGTTACAACAGAACTTGCTCAGGTATGGTGATTACGCAGCACTTGCACGGGAGAGTAGTCGTAACTAGTTACTTCTCGCCTGCATGAACATGAAAAATATGAGCAGAAATCCCTTGTCTGGCCTCCTAAAGGTAAGATGAAACATCAATGATGAATTACATCAAGGGACACTCTACTTTGCCTTTAATTGGCATCGGCGGGTCAACGTGAGACCGGCGTGAAGCTGGGATAATTTGCTAGGCACATTTGGATGTAATTCTCTCAGACTGCTCATTTGAATGTGGGTCCAGAGAGGAGGTAATTGAGAGGGAGAGTTGAAAAAAGCTGGCAAATGACTGGAGGTGACATGCAGGGAACGCGACTGTAGATTTAAAAACATGAAAGTCGGGTAGATAGACGGTTCGGCTGAGTGACCCGTCGGATTGAAATACCCGGAGATGGAGAGTGACTCATCTCTGATGAAAGGGGATGCTTAGACTGTGACTGAGATGTGTTCTCACAGACGGCTAATGAAGGGGTCCTCCAGCGTTTTCCTCGTATCCAATCCTCATTGTTTATTGATGCCTAGCTCCGAGGTCCAGACCAGAGTAGACGATCACCGCTATATAGCCCACATCACGCCACTTAGGAGCCTTTAGCATAAAAAATATCGTTTTCCAAGAGTCTTCCTTTGCTCCCCTTCAAAGGGCCCGGTGGCCCTGCAGTTGGGGGGGAAACACGATTGGCATGTTCCTGTGTTGTGGGTTAATTTGAGCACCGCCATGACTGATGAATTCCTGCTGTTGAGACGCGGAAGTGGGACTTTGACATCGCAAATGTGAAGAGTCTCTCGCCGAAAACTAAACAAATATACTCTCGATTGCCTGTGAAAGAGAGCAAATTAGGCTTGTCTGTTGAAGTGAGAGTACTGCATAATCAACTGGAAGGAGGAGCGAGAAGAGTGAGAGAGAAGAGGTAAATCAGTTTGGCTGAATTGATATGCAAATACTGTGCACCGTGCCTTGAACACACTGTGCCTTCATTTCCATGTCTCTGCCATACAAACAACAAAAGAAACCAAACGGGAAAAAAAGGAGTTTGCCCACAGACACTTTAAACTTTTAATGGGATTTAGCTGTTTTTATGGCCACTGTGAAAGGCAATCAAACCCATCCTGGATTGTTTATTTCACATATACTGAAGTCTTATCATTGAGATGTTTTGTGTAGCCCGACCAATATGTCTGTAGGCCGATTTTAACAACCAATATTGGTTATTGCATACAGTCTCTGTATTAATGAAATACACTATTAACGTATATGTTGTCCAGAATAATATGCTACGGTTAATTTCGAACATGTTGTTTTATTATTTACAATCATTAAATTCCCAATTAAGTTTACTGTTTCAATGGGGTGATATGTCAATTTTGGACCCCAGGTTTATTGTTAAACTGTCAAATATCCTGCCTTAATTTCCTGACATCTTTTGACGTGTGCAGCAAAAATGCTGTACGTGTTTTACCAGTCAGCCAGTGGCAAGTGTCCTATTCTATGCGGCAGTCTGCTGGGGAGGCAGAGTGATGGACAAGGATAAGCGGCTGAACAAGCTGGTGAAGAAGGCTGGCTCAGTACTGGGTGAGAGGCCCGGACTCACTGGAGTCTGTTTGTGGAGAGATGCACACACAATAAGAGGCGAGCCATGATGTGAGTCATCCTCTCCACAACATCTTGGCAGGCCGGGAAAAGCAGTCGCAAGGATCTGTTCCGTTAGACGCCTAGCGAGAATGAACGGGTTAAGAACACTTTTGTCCCAACAGTAAAATGTTAGGCTCTTTAACTCCATGACCAGCCGCTATAGGCCTATGAACTGGACTAATAGTTTTAGTTTGAGGTATTTATGGGTCTATGTGCAATAACAAAGGATTATTATTATTCCCAGTGACACCTTTTAATGCGTTTTATGCTTATTTTTTATATATTTGTCTTCTCTCAGTTTTTAACCCTCTTTTTGTGAGCTACATTAACTAACCTTAATGTATGCTTGTATGAGCTATGGGATATCTGAATTTCCCTTCAGGGATCAATAAAGTATCTATCTATCTATATCTTTGAAGTGTTCAATAACCACATTTGAGGGATCATTGCAAAACATATTTATGTGTACTGTATATACAAGATAAGATCTAGCATGCAACATACAGTACCTTACCAGATCTAGCAGTCGGCATGCCATACCAGCTCAAGCTAAATACCTAACAACAAACTGCCTTAAGCGCATCCCAGGCAATGGTACGTAAAAGGTGATTCTCTGCGCTACACCAAATGTATAAATCTCTGGGGCCGTTCCTTGGACCAGGGGCCATTGCTGTCCCACAGACCTTTACACCTCTATGATGGTACAGAAGTCACCTGGTCCCAACAGACCAGAGCAACACTGTCCTTTGTAGTCTGCCATTGGCACAAGGAGACCGTGTCATTCATCCATCACACAGGCTTTGCCGCAGGCAGCCATTTCTCACTTCCAATATTAGTCTTTAGTGTGTGTGTGTGTGTGTGTGTGTGTGTGTGTGTGTGTGTGTGTGTGTGTGTGTGTGTGTGTGTGTGTGTGTGTGTGTGTGTGTGTGTGTGTGTGTGTGTGTGCGCGCGCAAATTATCTAAAGATGACTGTTGTGCTGTTTTTTTCCCTTCTTTTTTGTCTTCTGTTGATAAATCGGAGATGGTGTGCTTATCTCCAAATAATCTTGAAAGAATTGTTTGTGTCACTTGCCATATTCTTCTGAAAAAGAAACAAAATAAGTGTATTATTCCATAGCAGAGCATAATGAATATAAGAACCACTGTCATTGCATCCAGTAGGAACCAAAACAAGAACATTGTTTGCAGAACAATAATAAAAAAGACCATAATGTCATCTCTTAATAATGCTCACTGTATGCATGACTTTATTTCCACCTGGCTGCATGCATTCAGGGCTTAGATTGAGAATTACTGTGCTATGTTGGATGGCCCCATACCTCCGGAGAGCCCTCATCCCACACAATGCATCCATTTAGCTGTTTTGCAACGGGTTGTTTTAATATTAACTACAGTCGAGGGGAAGCATGTAAAAACAAAAGCTGAATTATTCCAGAGGAGATTCGCACTATAAAATATTCAGTGTTGTTTTATTTCACAGAACTGCTGCAAAAAAACATACCATGCTTTCCTACCCATGATTCCACTGGGGTTTCCTGCCAAGCGGTTTTGTATGTTGCCCTTTTCAGCCTGTGGTACATGGACTTGCTGTGATAAAGGGATGTGAAGGGCATTAAGACGTAAAAAGCTTTTTAAAGTCGTATTTTGCGTCCCAGGGCTCAGCAGTCAGCATGAAGACGTCTTATGAGATCAGACGTTTTCAGGTAGCAACTTTTTCAGAACTACACATTCAGTCTTGAGTTGTGACCCTGAATTCTTTGTGGACACAGCATGGTTTCCAGGGCTCTAGCCGCAGTTCTGAGGCCAGCCAATAACGTCTGAGTTCAGTGCAGGTTGTGAAATAGGCTACCTAGCGGCAGCAATAATAATGATCTGGTTTCATCATTTGTTGGATTCTGGAGAAGTCACATATTGTGTGCTCGATACGGAACAATATTTTTTGTTCTTTAGTGAGTTCACCGTCTGTGTGTATACGGTATTGGTCCTTCTTCTCCCAGTGAGTATATTTCTGTGAAAACTTTTCACTGCTTCCTATTTCTTATCCTTTCCTCTTGACTCCTGACTCCTCTCCTCCATGCCCCACTTGATTCTTGATGTTTTAGGATTTCAAACCCCATGGAAACCAGCAGATGTAGTCGCATGTTTTAATTTTCTGTCTAATTTCTGCCCTTCCATTTGCATAGAAATAACATTTTGGAATGAATGGCTCCCCCATGAATACACCTGTATCTATTCTAAGCTATCCTAAATGGCATTCCCTGCCCCCTGTTTACATTCAGCTTTGGAAAAACCACAACATCAATGTCATATTGATGAAGTTGTCTGCATGGGTGATGATCTCGTCCATTCTTCTAATGTGTGGGCCTAATTTTAATATAGCCTTTTGACATTGCATTTTATTACAATCCAAACAATCTCGGCATCAAGCAGGCAATAACATAATTAACCTATAGGGAGGTGCATCCCTCAATGGCCCAGAAGAATAGAGGATTTAATTGGAGGCTCCAAAGTGTAGCTGGCCATTACAGTCAAAGATGTTGACAAGACAGATGAGTCAGTGCATCCTAATGGCATGTTTGAGGATGAGGCCCAGAGGAGGGCCACGGGCAGTAGCCATGAACCAGAGTCATGGGCGTAATGAGCTTTTAATTACATTAATATTTACGTCCAGAAAATGCTCTGAGTTCCCTGCCAATTTAATGGTGAACGGTGTGAGCATTGATTTGTTTATTACATATCCCCACAGCACTGTTTGTAAATCTTTTTTATCCATGGCCTACTGTGTATATCGTGCCTTTGAAGCACAGAGTGCCTGGATAGTAACAGAAGTACATTTTTTGTGTGCTTTTTCTCCTTGTGTGTGAAGATCCACTCCTTCACACACACACACGCACACACACACCAGATGTATGACATCAGCACATTCCGGGGTATCTCAGCAAAACGTTAGAATGCAGCTATTAAATCATAAAACATTAACGGCACTGAGAGCAATTACTGGTTGCTACTGTATAGCTAGAAGGACTTGTTCATTCATAATGTATCTGTTGCTTCTACACGTCACCCCCACACACACACACACACACACACACACACACACACACACACACACACACACACACACACACACACACACACACACACACACACACACACACACACACACGCATACGTGGCACATGAGCACACTCTTACTGTACATCCACAACCCTGATGGCCCATTACAACCACCAGCCATCCTGGCTTTCAAAGTGTGCAGAAGGTTAACAGATGAGTCTTGCCGACAGAGCCTGAGCAACTATTAAGAGAATTAAACCCAGCTAAGACGGCCACACGGCGAGAGCATAAATTCTCCATTATCTCTCCCTCCTGGTAGCCCTATCCATTGCTGTTCTTCACTGTGGTGAAGCTAAAGAAGTGAACCTATAGCCTTTTACTGCCAGTTATTTGTCTACCCACAACCCCCTTCTTTCTGATGGCCATTAGGAATCGTGTGGATGAAAATGTGATTTTGAGGTTTTGTGCGAGCCCAAGCTCAGATTCAAAACATTAACATCAGTACCCATCGGAGAGGGCCGAGATCCTATAGCATCTTTCCTTTGCATTAGCGGACACAGTATGGCATTTTTTTCCAAAGCAATGCAGAGGGATCTAGATCCTTTCACCAATATTCTTAGAATTTAATGCTCTACAGTTTTATATATTATATTATATTATATATTATATATTATATATTATATTATATTATATTATATTATATTATATTATATTATATTATATTATATTATATTATATTATATTATATTATAACATTAGGGAACATTAGCTAAAAATAGCCGATCTCCAAGCTCACAACACAATGCACTGTGAGCTTATAGATCGGCGCTATGTTTGGCAAAAGAGATTTGAGGGTGTAGACAGAAAAATGAGGTCCAAGTGCAGAGAACTTGTTTGAACTCGCAAGATGTGTGTCATTGATTAATTCCCAAAAATAAGGAACAAAGTGTGTCTTTATCAGTTCAATAAGGGACAGTTCTGTTTCAAGGGATTGTTTGCAACCCTAAATGCAGAACATGCTTCAGTTCCTATCAGCTAAATTCTTCTCCTGAATGCAGTAAATTCAGTTCCTACAGTAAATCACCATCATTCTACACCGGAATGCAGTAGGATATCTCTGCTGTCGGGCAGAAACCAGTCATGTCCAAAATATTAACTTTTCAGGAAATGAAGAAAAAAAAACGTGGTTTTAGAACAACACAATACTGCCTCATCAAAGTCGGTATGGTGATTTTATACATCGTCAGATACTTGAACGTGTCCTTAAATTATCATCACTTTACCCAAATCCAGCTCAAATGGGTTTTTGACCATTAATGTGGAGATAGGGTTTTTTTCCGTTTGACTTTGTCATTCAAAACAATGGGAGACAAACCACCTAACTCCACAAGTTGGAGTTAGGTGGTTTGTCCGACAGTTTGAGGATCCAATAGAGTTAAGAGGTTTAGTCAGAAGTGCTTTTTTAATACTCTTCATTGGTTCAATATTTGTAAAACCCACACACAGACGTAATTGGTGTTCAATAGCACTGATTTATAAAATAAAAAACAGCTTCAGCTACGATATGCTTCAGTTCTTACAGTAATCACCAACATTTGAGATTAGTTTTATTTATTGGCACACTAAAGTTAAAAGCAAAAAAAAAAAATACTTTTAGAAGCCGAAAGGGCATTTAAATAGCTATGATTATTCAGTAGAATCACAATAATATAATATAATATAAAACATATCAACAATACTATCAAGAGGCAAACATGTCATACACATACCATCCATCCATACTGTACATCCATACATCCATACTTAATTGTATACCAAAAACACCTACAGTACTAGGCTACTGCTTATTGAATATGAGTATTTCTTTGTAGTTTGCTTTGAAGGTAAAAATAATAATAATAATTTAAAACAAATCTGTCTTTAATACATATTTTTGCATCCTCCTTCAAATAAATGTAGTTTTTATTACGATTTTTTAAAATATTTTTTTACATTTTGTTGGGGAATCTTACGAAAACTGATGATGACAGACCAGTCTGCGTGTTCACTATTTATTCAGCATGAAGTATGTTATAACAGGCAGCAGCAGGCTGCCTGTTATAACAAGCAAGTAGCAAGTGGCTGGAATCATCCTGCAGCAGAAGAAGCTCCTTTACTGAGTTTCAGGCTTGCTTATATCCTCTCTGTCTTTACCCTATCCATGCAGACAGAATCACATCTATTCTTAACCTGCCAATCACAAGGTGTTTTAATCACGAGCCTCCTTCATCGATCTGCTGTCCTAATAATTATCATGTCCAATCTTTATTTAACCAAAGACCTTTAGATGACCAGTACAAACACAACTGTCCGGTGGCTGGTCATAGTGTCATCATGTTGCATTACTCTTAATATAGTTCAAGCAGACAATGACGAAGCAATACTAGTTAGTCTCTACTAGTCTGTATGACCAACAAACATAAACACAATGTACAATATGTATCTTGCATATAACCGCATAATATAGAAATTCTCTAACAATTTAATGATAGCTTATTACCATAGAACCAATGAACGCAAATTTTCATATGACATAATACCAGCTTAGGAGATACCAAAGAAAAGTATTTTTTTATTGTATTGTATTATTAAAAATAAAAGAATGGAGCAGAATGGAGCCTTGAGATACCCCACAACTTAGCTTTGCCCTATCTGAATCGCAGCCAATAATGGAGACAAACTCCCTATTATAAACATAGTCATTGAGCCATTTAATCATAACGTCTGCAAAACTATACCTTTGTAATTTTGCTATGAGGATTATATGGTCCACAGTAACAAAAGCTTTGGATAAGTCTGGAAATATAATAATATATTTATTATTGTCCAGTATATTTTACTGCTGAATGCAGTAGAATATGCTTTCAGTTCCTACACATTACACTTCTGAACATGGCAGGATAGAAAGACGACCTTCCTTCTGAAATGAAGACAAAGGCAGTTACCTGAGTTTTCAGACTAGCTCTAGTGAGTTAGAGGGAGCAGCCCTGGTGTCGATGCAGTGCAAGTCTTACGGGAGCTGATAATTGATTCATAACCCCACTTTTACCCCCCTTGTGATGCAGTCCCTCTGCCTTGCTACTCCAGATACAGGCCCTTGCTCTAATATGAGAATAGATGAACCAACTAGTACTGCTGCTGCCTGGCGACAGGCTGTTTAAGGCGATTAGGTTGGAAGTGATTCCCCCCCCCCTCTTCCCCTCTCTCTCTGGCTCTATGGCTTTGAGCAGTTCTCATAACCACCAGCATGGGGAGGTTACAGGAAACACGAAGGGGCACAATGCTAGTGATTACGGATCAGCTGATTAGGCACTTACTGTGTAATCTTTAAATAAAAAAGGGATATGAAATCACTTGCTTTACAGCCATGAAGTGATTTTCCTCACAATGGGGGCTACCTTCCATTAATCAGCTTTGTGCCACTGAAAGCCACGGAATATATTTGGTCCTTTGAGCTGCGATAATGTGGTGTGTGTGTGTGTGTGTATGTGCACGTGCGTGCGTGCAGCAAAGCTCATCCTTCAAGTACCACCGCCCATGCACATACGTACGCACATACACACACACACGCGTGTGTGTGCCTCTCTTCTCTTCTCGTCCTCTCTGGTGCTCTTTTCTCCTCTCCAACACTCCAATGTAAAGGGGTGTTTCGGTAGCAAAGAAAACCTCCCGGTTGTTTAATTTGTGCAGGGTAATTTGACTGTAAAGCGATGCCTGGCCTTGCAGACGGAATTAATTGATTGAGTCACATCAAGACTATTGACTTCCCTGTGCCAAAACATTCACTCCTGCCAATGCTGACTCCAGACTTCGCCGAGCAGACATTAAACAGCACAGCAGGAAGGAGGAGCTGAGGTCAGGACAGCCATTCGATCTACCAAACATCTGTGTCCAAATAGATTGGGCAGAGCAGTGGGAGCACACATGATTACCTGTAATTTTTAATTGTAACAGTAACAGCAGATACTGAGCCACCCACCTTAAATGAACTGCTGGGTGATTCACCTGATGACTCAGATAGACCATGGCATCGCATTTATCTGTAAACAATTGGTGTGGTTTGTTTATAATAATTATAATAATAATAATAATACATACGTACATACAATTTATATAGCGCTTTTCTGAGTACTCAAAGTCGCTTTACAAAACGGCAAAATAAACAACGTTATTAGAAAAAACAGTGAAAAGGTTATAAGCTATAGAAGTAAAGGTAAAAAAGGGGGGATTAGGATAAGGTAGGGAATGCAAGCCTGAAAAGGTGGGTTTTGAGTGTGGTTTTTAACGTGGCGATGGTGGGGGGGCATCTTTGATGTGAGCTGGGAGTGAGTTCCAGAGGGAGGGGGACGGCCGCCGAGAAAGCCCCGTCACCCCAGGTTGGTGTCTTTGTCCTGGGGATGTCCAGGAGGTTGGCATCACCAGACCTTAGGGAGCGGGAGGGGCGCTGGAGACGTTCAGAGAGGTAGCGGGGTGCCTGGATGCTGAAGGCCTTGTTGTAGGTGGTGATTAGTATTTTGAAATCTATTCTGTGCTTGACTGGGAGCCAGTGGAGGTCACGGAGGACTGGTGTGATGTGATCCCTGGAAAGGCTATCATACTTATGTTTTGCATAGAATGCCAGTTGCATTAATCTAAGATAATCACTAGAAAATAGTTGATTAAGTCTACTTTGCTGCAGTTAATAGTGTCATGGCCAAATTAACCCAGAGCATGTGATATTAATCATCTCCTCAATCAGCTCTCGTTTTCTTTTTCCTTTTTTTTTTGTTGCCATTATTCGGTGGCGGAGCTCAAACAGTTAGAGACGGGCAAAGATCTTACACGTGGGTTCTTGCCTGGCTCTCTGTAGCATCATTTGCGTTCCTCGCCCTCAGCGGTAGTGTTTCCACAGTAGCAATCCTTGCTCCTTATGGTTTTTGGACATATTTCTAACTTACACAAACTAAAGGGGTACTCCGCCTGTTTCCAATCTCCTTTATATGATATTTTGTGACATATTTATTGACCCATATTTATCTCCACATTATCAAATTGGGATGCTCTCTATTTGAATAAAACAATTGCTCACCAAACGCCAATCTCATTTGTTCTAATCCACCATGACTTTTTTCAAAGTCAAGTTTTTTAAGTAGGTTTTCTATTTTACCTTTTACAAAGTACTCGGCTTGATTATGAAATACTGTACATTTTCAAAGATGACAGGATATCCCCTCAACTTTGCAATGCAACTTGTTTTCGTTTTCAGTGAGTAATCCCTTGTTAATTTTTTTCTTAAAGCCTTGTTTTTGTTTTTATTTTGATCTCTGCTATCTCTGCTACTCGGCTATATGCAATTTTGTGCAAAGTGCAAAGAACTGCAATTTGTTCCAGGCGTGACACATTTCAAAAGTACAAGCATTGCCAACTGAATGAATTAAGCGATATTTTCACACAGCGTCACCAATGCCATAATGTGTTGAAAAGTGCCTGAGCCTCATATAGCCATACCTCTGTCAGTCCAGATGGAGAGCTATGCATTAACAACCTGGCCACAGTGGAAACAAGCTGTCAGGGATGCTGTGGCTCTGATATGGCTCTGTTTAAATCATGCTAAATAATGCAAGCCTCAAGTGACTCTGAAGCAAGCCTGTGAAAAGATGCAGATGTACCGTGGTATCTCCCATTGTGCAGGTCCCCCAGCATGCATCTATCCTGCCCACTAGTGCTATATGTCCTTCCTCTTCCTTGCTTGAATTATTGAGTTGTTTGTGTGGCACTACACTGACGCTGTACCTGTACTGTTTTTTTTTATATGTCCGGTGTGCATTCTTGATATTTTGCAGTTAATTGTTTGATTCTTAAAAGTAGGTGTACTCCTTACCATGTTATAAAAACAAAGGCAGGCAGAGAATTGTTGCAGAAGTACTCAGTAAATGTTTCACATTTATTTATCACAAAATGTTACATAATTATTATTATTTTCATGTACAAGTAGCAGTAGTCCCATTGAGATTCAAAATCTTTTTTTTCCCCAAGGGAGTCCTGGCCTAAACAGCAAACAGTGTTTAAACTTAACACTACAGTGGGTCCAGGAGGGGTAACAGAGACTAAAACTTATTTTAATGAAGGATATTGAAAGGTATAGAACATGTTGGAAAAAAATTACATTTGTTTATTTATTCATACATATACACAGAGGATAGCAACACGCAGTACGAATACAGTAATAAACCCCAGGGGTGTTTACAAAAAAGACAAGAAAAATACCAAAACTCATGTGCTTCATAATGCTCTGCCCAAACGGACTTGTTATGTGATTCTATAACTTGGTTGATTTCTTTCCTGCTCAATCAAGTCTTTGCACAGACCAGTTGTCTGAATGAGTGACATTCTCCTGCTCAGTGTTTAGCAAAATAGTGCCGTCCGAGACTGAAGTGCAAAACTGTTATACTCTGAGAACTTGTCTTACTCGCTCATTAGGACATTGGCACAGGAAGCCCTTGGGCTTCTGGGTAACGAAGGACCCAGTGGACTTCTGGGTAATTGGGCAGCTGGAGCACAGGTGAGCGCTGTCGGAGAGTTCTGGTTGGCCAATCAGTTGGTGCCTCTGCCTCACGAACAGCGGCAGGCCCTCCTGGGATTGGCTCGGAAGAAAGTAGAAAAATACTGCAGGAAACTTTTGTGGAAGCAGCCATGCCGAACAGCTCTCAGAGCCTTGGAAAACTGCATACCTGTCCTGTTTACTGCTGGTTTGTTCCTTTATGCTAAACGCCCTTCTGTTGCACTCCCCGCACAAAAAGGAAACATGGAAAAATCTTACAGATGGTTGGTTCGTGAGAGAACAAGACTGACATTGTTGCCTCGTCTTTGTGTGCTTGCTGCTGCCACTTTGGTCGTAAGCCAGCATCTGATGTTGTGGAAATCATGCTTGGCTACCGTCTGAGTTTGTTTAGTCTCACGAGAACATGCTGGGGTGAAACCAAGCAGGAGTGTTTTGGGAATGAATACTCAATTAAATCACACAGAGATCCCGACTGCTGACAAGCTTAATTTCTCCTCCGTGATTACAATGATCTAAACACCTCGTTTTAGCTTGAAAAGTTCACATAAAAAGTATTTGAAGTGAAGTTGCACCACTCACAGTGGATGCACTCGTTTAAGGAAGTTTGGTACTGCCCCTCCATGTGACCTTTTGTTTTCTTTGAGAAGTACTGCTCCTCGCCGCTGGTTTAGAACCTGGTACATGAGGTTACTGGTACTGTATATGTACAGTAAGTATGTAAGTAACTGTCCTTGGGCCCTACGACGAGTGCACCCATAGACAGCCTACAACTCTTAAGGCGTGGAGAACAGCTCAACATTTTTTTGTTTTACTTTGTCAATCTATAGAGGACAGCACTTATCAGGAAACAGGGAGACCTGTCCCTTGGCAACAAACACTTGAGACTGGGACCAGAACCAATTGCATTATGAACTGGCTCCATACATTATTTACTACCTCAATAAAGTGGCTTTAATCATGGTGGTGTTAATCATAATTGAATACACATTTTACAAAAAGAAGCACTGTGCATTCAGTCACTGTGTGTGTGTGTGTGTGCGTGTGCGTGCGCGCGCATAAGTGCGGCACCTTGGAGACCACTTCTATCTGTTTCTGCCTTAGCAGTTCCCACAGGTTGTCCAGGGCACCTGTTCAACAGTGGCACTGTAAAGGATACTGCATTCCCCCACACACGTTACTAGTGAAAATACTCACTGTCAGGTGAAAAGAAGTGGCTTGCATCTCCATGTACAGTATATCAGAGAAGTCATGCGTTTGTCTTCACCTTACCCAGACAAACAAGTAGGGCTTGACAGCGAGCAACTCGCATGTTGTGAAATGTGTCAACTATTCTGTTACAAGCCTTTCTTGTTTTACAAGATCCATTCCAATCCACAAGTTTCCTGTCGTCAGTCTGTCCAGAATGTCTTACAACAGGAAGTGATGCCCATAATTTCCTCAATGCCCCATGGGACACTGGAAACTCGCGGATACATTTTGTATTTGGAATGGATTCTCAACCATCAAAATATCATTTTGATTTGTTTGTCATTAGGGCCTATACCCACACTTTAATTTACAATTGTGGCATTTAGCAGACTCTTATCCAGAACGACAGAGGCATGAGCCTAGTCAACCAACAGGGTGTGTTTAACCCATTCAATCCGGGAACGCATACTGTGACATTTTAGATTTTTATAGCCATAACCATTATTTTATACTTTGGGCTATTCAAAAATAGCAGATCTACAAGCTTGTAGATCTGCTATTGTTTAGAAAAATCGTGAGCATCTTTGAATATGTATGTTTTTTAAAGCGAACATTTTTAACTCAAATCTTTGCTTTTGGGGATTCTACAAATGTCTTTTAAATCCTAACTTGTGTTGCTATAGTATCAGTGGTTCTCAAACTTTATTCATGTCAAAGACCACCCAAAATGATATGTATTTGTCCGCGGATATCGGATCTCTGTCCCCCATCTCAAAATATTTTCTTCCAGGGACCCCCAGAAGCAATTTGGGTTAAAAAAGTATATATTCAAAGATTTGCACACATTTTCTCAATTTCTTTAAAAAAAATTGCAGATCTACAAGCTCATAGCGCGGCACTCGGCTTGTATATCTGCTATTTTTTAATAGCCAAATAAATCTAAAATGACACAGATGCGTTCCCGGTTTGAATGGGTTAATAAAATAGAGTGCCAAGAAAACAAGTGCCACAAAGTAACCAGGATAGCAATTCATCCTGATTGAGTAGGGGTACTCAAAGTGACATTGATGAGCTGTGCGCCCCAACGCAGGGTTTAGATTTCTTCCACTCTGAAAACAGGTGAAGGACCCAAAGCGCTGGACGCTGAAAATATTTTTTCAAACGCCCTTCCTCCATAAAAAAAAAACAATGAGGAAAGATAGTTAAGCAGGTCTCTGATAATGAAGTTTTAGCACAGGGATACTCGGCTTCAGAGGCCAAGAGAGCCATGACCACAAAAGTTGGTTTTATTCACTTCGCTGTACTGTTGTTTAACGTTCTCCAGTCTTGCTACTGCTTTTATGAAATAGGAAATAATTCCTTATATTGCTTGTATTTTTAATGCATCCAAAAGCAAAGAACAAGTCTCAATTTAAGTTTTGTGGGTAAATGGTTTGTCTTCCAAAGCTTTTCCAATGCACCAAAGGCATCGTAGAACATAGGGGAGCTAAAGTGAATTCGTATCATTATTTGTATGCATCACAAAGCATCATTGAGTATGAAAACATACAGTATCTTCTCAATTTGAGTAAACAAAAACAAAAATAACAACTTTTGTGGGAGAATAAAGTTGGTAGAGTTCATTATTCAGTGCAAACTCTTGAGTCTGCATTCTTTTCACAAGATATTTCAGATCTTGTAGTTGCGCAGTGGTAGCTGATCTAAGAAAGTATGCCAAATGTCTAGTTACATACATGGGAACGTCACTTTCATTTTGTTATTCCCATGGCAGGGAATGAGCTTCCACAGAGATAAAATAGATCCAAAGCAGGTCAGGATCGTCTGCACACACTGGATTAATGAAGGGTACATGTCCTTCAGAACACAGGATATCCACAGTGTGTCAAAGCTCTCCCTCTTGTATCTTTCTTTGAAGATGTTGTTGTGCTGCAGTTCTACGAGTTGCTCCTCAGAACTTCGGTGTGACTGACAGTGAAGTAGCTTGCACGTCTCTGTGAGGGGTTTCAAGGACTTCATGTCCATGAATCTGGAGGAAATTTCAGTCTTTCAACTGTATTAAGTAGGCACAGCATGGAGCTGTTCAGAGTTATAGGGTTAGGATTGAATATGGCAAAAAAAAAAAAACTTAACGAAAAATTCCTTTTGATGTCCCCACAAGGATATAAGTACGTGTGTGTGTGTGTGTGTGTGTGTGTGTGTGTGTGTGTGTGTGTGTGTGTGTGTGTGTGTGTGTGTGTGTGTGTGTGTGTGTGTGTGTGTGTGTGTGTGTGTGTGTGTGTGTGTGTGTGTGTGTGTGTGTGGGTTTGAGTTTAGAGGGAGTTATGATTTGTCATTTTACCTCTCTGCGCTGTAATGACCATGTGAGTCTATGACAGTGGCCCCCATTTGAGCCCAGGGTGGGAATCAATCATTCTTGCCGTGCCTCATTGGCTCCCGCCCCGTGCAGGACAAACTCCCTAGCAGACGGAGCAAATAAAAATTACAGCAGGTTCGCAGGGGGGCAGGTCATCAGGGAGCCAATCTGACGGTAACGGACAACATGGAGCAAGACAATCACTTTGTCTCGCCACAGAGCGTCTTCCACCAGAGAGCCTACAGCCAGTGTAGTGATGCACCTTGTTAGGCCTCCATCACAGCTGTGTTGTCTCGGTCACATTGCTCTCTTAGAAAGTTCACTTTTAGAGCCTAGTGATTGTGATTTCGGAGAGTCCTAGACTGCTGATTACCAATGTTTTGACCGATATATTTTATTGCAAAATGTTTTAATCAATTCGAAATTTATTAAAGCCTCTATTTGAGAACATTTAACATTTATAAGCAAACAAATAAAAAATAAAAAAACGCAAATGACATTTTGATAGATATTCTTATTAATTATATTCAACTTCAATATGAGAAGAATAGCTAAATGTTATTCAACATGCCCTGTTAAATTATTATTTTATTATAAGGTTTAAAATGTAGGCACATTGGCTACATAGTTGCCGATACTGTTGTAAAAAAAATACAATAATAGCTGATATATTGATCAAACTGATCGGTCAGGCTCTATTCAGTTTCTTTAATCGCTATTCGCACATAGTATGTACACAGTCAAATTGTCAGTGTTAAACTTTTTTAACAATTTGTAACCAAAATCCCATAACTAAGCGTTCCTTCAAATTAGTTTACAAAATAAGCAAATTGACCCTGTCCATACGCACACACACACACACACACACACACACACACACACACACACACACACACACACACACACACACACACACACACACACACACACACACACACACACACACACACACACACACACAGACTGGGTCCGACCCTCTTTTACACTGCTAGTCTCCTGCAGTACCAGGCCGTAAAAATCAGCACTACAAAGGACAACTCTGCACTCATCAGTTCATATCCACAGTAAGGGAGGATTCCAGGGGCTAACCCATTTGAAACTTTTAATCACTGCACTAGTGAGGCTGAGCTAGGAGGAACCACATGCATTCTGATGGAAGTCATTCCAAAGAATGAAAAATTATAAGTAATGTTGAAAGAAAGCGCTGCGGTACCGGAATGACTAACAATGCAGTAAAATATGGACAATGAGGGGGACCCGGACAGTCTCTGCACATTCAGATATGTATGAGCTGTAAATCAATATTTATTGCACATAACGGAGCAATTTTCACACCATGAATGATTCAACTTCTAAAAGATGCCCATGCACCGACAGGGCGCATTATCGCACTCTTATTCAAACTGATAAATAAGAAATTACACACACGGCGCCGCGGAATTGAAGCACATACCTATGCAGATGTTTACAAACTGCAGGTTATTATAGTTATATCGCGTTTCCCAATCGTTCCCTGGCTTAGAACACAATGACTCGGCTGAATATTTCATGCATGTGTAGGAAGATATGACAGGGTATGAAAAGGCCTGGGTCCAAGCTGATTATTTGTTGGGTAATTTTCCCTGCAGGAGGCTTTGCCATTCACATTTTAGGGCTGATATTGTGACTATATACAACTACAGTATATACAACACGGTGAAGCAGCATTCTGCTTCTACGGGCCGACAGCATGGAATAAACTCCCATTACACCTAAGACAGGCAGCCTCTGTGGATAGCTTTAAAGCAGTGCTCAAGACCTATTTATTCATTCTTGCTTTTGGTTGATTTTTAAATCTATGTGTTGTTATTCATGTCCTCACTTTTTTGCTATTATTTTCAGGTTTTATGCTTTTTTTTTTTGCTTTATCGTTAAATTAGTTGTACTTTTCTGTATTTGTATTCTTGCTCTGTAAAGCACTTTGAGCTGATTTCATGTCATGAAAGGTGCTATACAAATAAAGTGTATTATTATTATTATATTATTGCTCCCAACCAAACATCTTGAATTGTTTATGCATTTGAAGATCATAAATTGCAGTATAGTCTTTTTGTCAAAACACGGAGACTCTTGAGGAAATGTTTAAACAGTTGATGGAACCTCCATTGTTTGTCTTGCTTTTTACTCGAGCCAGATTAGATGGATTACAGTAACAGTGTGGGTGGGTTTTGGCAATGCATTTGTTTGCTTCTATGAAGTGTGTGTGTGTGTGTGTGTGTGTGTGTGTGTGTGTGTGTGTGTGTGTGTGTGTGTGTGTGTGTGTGTGTGTGTGTGTGTGTGTGTGTGTGTGTGTGTGTGTGTGTGTGTGTGTGTGTGTGTGTGTGTGTGTGTGTGTGTGTGTGTGTGTGTGTGTGTGCGCGCATATGCAATGGGTTGTGAGGCCACACAAGGTGTAAAGACAGCGATTTTGATCTGTTTGAACTAGTCCACTAATTGTGTGATCATGCAGCCTTGTGCCAATTAGCTTTAATATTTTGAAAAGCATGGTTTGCATTTTTAATCATATTCGCACCAGAATAGGACAATTAACTATTTCCCATGAAATAATTGAAGTTAACTTTTTTTGGGGGCTTTTCAAATATTTTATCACAGACTGAAAACGAGTTTGTTATATCCTGGTTGGGTTACCAAACAGATAACTGCAAATTGAAATATGATTTGAGTCTGGCCTGCTCAGACTGCTGTTGGATAGTACAGTAACAGTATGGTCTCTCTGTATTAAGCACACATTAACCCATTTAGACCGGGAAAGAATCTGTGTCATTTTAAGATTTCTTTGGGCTATTCAAAAATAGCAGATCTACAAGCTCGCAATCTGGGAACCCATCGCCAAATGAAAAGGAAAAACAGCGCCCTCTGCTGTTTTTTACTATCTCAGTTGGCTCTGGGAGGAAGTCGACGTAGCACACGTACGCAAGGAAACCGGGGTTTTGGTCTGCCTTCAGCCTTTCACTTAGGGTGGTGCGACTAAGTTTTCATTCCCACTAACAATATTTCTACACGGAACACTAACACCACTTCTCCCAGAGAACATGGATCGTTTTGGTTATAAGCCCACTTGTTTCTATGATGAAAGAGCAAGTTAAAATGTGAATATCTTTCCGTGGTTTTGTCTGCTCCGAGGACGCTATTGTTAAATGAGTTTCGGTTTGTTTCTAGTGGGGAAGGATCGGCAGACACGTAAATCCCGCCCACTACATTTGATTGGGTAAAGCACGGCCTGCTTCCTGATCTGAAGGCACGCCCACTTGTAGGCCAGTGCGTACGCGATATGACGAACCCCCCCCGACAGATTCAAACGCAGAGCAGAATCTGTTCTTGAGAGATTAACAAGCTCGTAGCGTGGCACTCTGTAGATCTTCTATTTCTTGGAAAATCGTGCAAAATTGGTGCAAATCTATGAATATGTTTTTTAAAGCGAACATTTTTAAGTCAAATCTTTGCTTCTGGAGGACTCTACAAATGTCTTCTAAATCCTAACAAGTATGTTGCTATATCAGTGGTTCTCAAACCTTTTTCATGTCAAGAACCCCCAAAATTAAATGTATTCGGCCGCAACAAAATATTTTGTTCCAGGGACCCCCCAGGAGCAGAAATTTGAGTAAAAAATGTTCGCTTTAAAAAAGAATATATATATTTTTTTTTAATAAATATGGTTTTAATAAATAGCAGATCTACAAGCTCATAGAGCTTGTAGATCTATAGTAGAGGTATTTTTGAATAGCCAGAGGAATCTTAAAATGACACACAGTTCCCGGTCTTTAAAGGGTTAAAAGGCAAATTCTCTCTCCATTGTTTTTTTCTGTGTGATGGCTTGCCTTGTGCCGTTGATGGTGTTATTTCAAAGCATGAGCAACAAAAGACATGAATATTAGCATCTCCACTGTTTATCTCATCAACTGGTAAAGCTTTCAACTGTAGAGTTTCCTGCAGTCATGTTGCTGGGAGCAATTTAGCTGTTCAAAGTAGTTTAATGTGTCTGTATGGGTCTCCTTGTACTTGCTTGTACTTTTCAAAGACAGTTATTATAATTAATGTGACACAGGTTCTATTAACACTCAAAAGTGTTTGTTAACATTTATTTTTGTATCAACCATCCTTTAAACAGTTATTTAGTGCTTGGTGCACAGTAGGCTACAATACGGTTTGTTTGGCCTCTGTTTAGCTGTGATGGATCTCACCACTTTGTGTTAATTCTGAGCAGCGTCACAATATTATCTTCCTATATAATTTTAGCAAAGTCGGTCAGTCGCACACTCTCTGTCTTGCTGCAAACGTATAAAGGACTTTAATTTACAGCCCGCACACTGTGTTTTATGAGCAGGAGGGTGCTTTGGATATAATCTTCATAGCACTAGCACGCGGATTCACACACGCAATGTTCTAACCCAGGTTGTGTTATTAGCACACATAGCTTAGTTAGCTCGAACAGCTTAAACATCAATTTCTCATGGTTGTGGGAGCGACAGGTCCGCGGCCGTGCACGCGAGTGTGTGTGTGTGGGCCCGCGACACGATGAGGGGTCACATCCCCCGGGTATGGTCATTGTTATTCTAGATACGCTCTTCTCACATGATACCAAGTATTATTTGAATAATAAAGGTAACATGTGCGAAGAGTGCTCTATTGTGTTATCATTCTGGATTCCACTTCAGTCCAGCTGATGAAGTGTGTGACTACAGACTAATAATACCCATTGACTGTACAGTAGAGACTCACCCATGTTCATTAGTTAAGAATAAAAAAATGGTGAAGCCCAATCTGTAGAATTACTTTTGACATACTATTACTAATTATAATAGTAACATGTGCTGCCATGTTTTAGCATATGAGCCTGGCACCGGATTTCTGTATGGTAGCAGGGTCAATTAGAAGACATTTGTAGAATCCCCAGAAGCAAATGTTCGCTTTAAAAATATATATGTTATGTCATAACGAGTGTTGCGCTATGAGCTTGTATATCTGCTATTTTTGAATAGCCAAAGTAAAGTGGTTAAAATCTATGACAGATGCTTTCCTGGTCTTAAAGGGATAGTTCACCCCAAAATGACTTGTTTTCCTATCGATTAGTCACCCCATGGAGACTTGAATGCATGGATATTTTTTTGTTTTTCACGCATTCCTAAGCCAATAATTTGATGACCGGCAGCGGTTCCGGTAGGATACACAAAGAGTCTCCTTTTTGTCTCCTACCGGAACCACTGCCTACCGGTCCGCTGGTCATCAAATTATTGGTTAGGAATGCGACAAAAACTAAAAGTATCCATGAATTCATGTCTCCATGGGGTGACTTATCGACAGAAAAAAAGTAATTTTGTGGGTGAACTATCCCTTTAATCGGATAATGCCTGAGTAAGGTTGCTTAGTTAAATGATAAAAATCAATTAATTACTTATACCAGTACTGTAGTCAGGTCTAAAATCAGACTTTAAAACCACTTGCACACATCACAGTCTGATAAAAATAATAATAATGATGATGATGATGATGATGATAATAATAATAAACACACACACACGTTTTTCTATTACATCTTGCACACCTGCTCTGAAATGTCTGGCTTTGAATTTTTCGGTCAACCTGTTCATCATATTGTCAATATGATCAAATAAAGATAAAGATATAATATACCAATCCGTATTATGAAGAAATAAATATATTGGAACTGAAGAATAGGCTGAAGAAAATATTACTGAAAGGTTCATAACAGGACCATACAATCTAAGTAGGGAACAATTGTGTACTTGAATCTGTAGTGTACAAATGAATTATCAATAAATTACAAAGCGCATAGTACAGACATGAGCACCGCCATGGTGCACGGACAGGTTCTCACAAGGAGACAGTGTCATTGCCAAATTATACTTGGTCCGTCCTCGTAACCATGAGTGTCTGTGGACAGCAAACACAACGTAGCTCCGATACTATTTGGTGTCCAGCAGTGCAGACATGCACACATTCAATAGCAAAAGACAAAAACAAGACAACTGAAGGACTGAAGAAGTACAATTGTCGATGACAAGCCTTTTACCATCTTCAATTCCATGATGGGCCATTTTGAAATTGAAAAATATCCTAGTTGCCATGCCATCAGAATCAGGCTTTAGTGGCCACATACAAGGAATTTGTAACTGGTTCTCAGTGACTTTCAATATGCGTACTTAAAGCAGAAAGAAATATTTAGCAGGAATGTTGTTTTTTATTTTATCTAAAGGTAATTGGTCCATGAACAAACCTGGTTTTGCCGTTACGGGTCGAAGCAATTAGTGCTTTTGCGTGTCATTACATTTCAGTGAAGGTCACCTTGCACTGAGCATGTTCATCCCTTTCAGTCTTTTAGCACGAAAGACAGACAGCCCGAGAAAGACGGACAGAGAGAGAGAGAGAGAGAGAGAGAGATAGAGAGAGAGAGAAATGGGGATAGACACCATAGAAACTTGAGACAGAGATGATGATGCAAGTCCAAGGCAAGACGCCTAATACCTTCGGCTAACGATTCAGCAATTGGAATGCAAAACCCTTGGTGAATTAAGGTGGGGGGGAGATGGGGGTCAGGGGAGGGGTGGAGGGAGTCTACTTAACTCCACATCGCAGAGGAACACGCCGTCGATCAGCTCAGAGGCCCTCATTGTTATCTCCTCTTGCAAGAGACTGTCTCAAAGGCAGTGAGTGATCAAGGAAGACTGTTGCCGCGTGACACATCTCTCCTTTTTATTCATTACAAAGCCTACTATGCCCGCCACCGTCTCAACCCCCACAACATCACCCCCACCACCACCACCTCCACCACCATCTCCCAACATAACGCTACACCTCCCCATGGTATGCCTGCCGTACCTGGCCCGTTCTTGGCATACAATTGAACACATCACAACAGAGTGAGCTTCCCTTTTCATTCGCCCCCACACTTCAAAGGGAATCCATGCAAAATTTAACATGTCTAGTTACCACCACCTCCATCTCTCTATTCTCCTGCGCCCTGTGATGCCTCACTTCAGGGCAAAACGGCGTCACGACCGAAGCGATGCCTGTGACAGGCGTTGCTGTAAATTCAAGCTCCGCTCTCCCTCTGTGATTCCCCAGAAGGGTCCGCACAGTCAAACGGATAGGGACCTTTTGGAAATGGAAAAGAGTGACCTTCAAGCTGCACATCGCCGCTGTCTAATCTCACATCAGAGCCGCCCGTGGACGGACAGGTGGAGCTAATTGTCTCGCTATGAAGATATCAGGAGGATCAGAGGATCCAGGGTGGAGAGAAATGGAGAGAGGCTCTGCACAGTGGGGTTGCTTTGGAAACCATTTCCCTGTTTTGGGGGGCGAAGAGAATGCCATTAGATCAGTGGAGTAACTGATCATGCATGCGATAATTGCCAGCTCCACGCATTGTGATTGACCTTGTTGCCATTGAAAACAATGGGCACAACGACTGCTCTTTAAGAGAAAATAATATATACAGTATATATATATATATATATATATATATATATATATATATATATATATATTTCCTTTTTTTCTTTCTTTATTTTCTCTAGAGATAGATTCAGTAACGCACACTTTTGTATACTAATTATTAAAGGTAGGGTAAGTGATATTCCTTTGTTAAAATAAGTGTTAAATAACAATATATTCTGATAGTAAGCATTGCTATAGAGCGTTTGTTCAGTAACAGGGTTCTCCCTGTCTCTCCAGCACTTAAATAAACAGAAAATGCATTTTCAGGTCGGGATACAGGACAACCAAGAGAAATTGGAAGTGATGACACTAAGTGAGCAGACACATTTTAAGCTGATAAATGGGTACTCCACCTGATTGCTTGAACATTTGCAACCCACCTGAAATTTTATTTTCTGTTCATTAAAGAGCTGGAGAAATGGGGGGGGTCCCCTGTTATTGTACAAACACTCTATAGCAATGAATACTATCAGAATGTAGTGCTTTAACCTTTAAAAAAAACTTTTTGTTTTGACCAAAGAATATCCCTTACCATATACCTTTAAATGTAGAATGTAGCATTTCACATGTATGTGGCCCGTCAACCAAGCAGCTTTTCCCAGCTCCTGCCTCCATAAGTACCATGTTCCCTTTGTGTGAAGATTTGTAAATCACATTCGTATGTTGTTATCTAGAGTACAGTGTCCTCATGTGCCTCTATTGTTAATATCAACAACATGCAAGTTATTTATCAGTTCTTTTTTTTTTTACATTGATCCGACTGCCTCTGAGTGTCTCTGTAGACAGAATATAATTCTAAAATGTCTGTGCTTGTTTACTTTTTTTAACAGTTGCTTGTCAATTATGCATGTTGCATATTAATTCTTAATTTCATTTGATTTGCCTATTGAGTCCTGTTTATCCATGCACAAACAAGCCATAGACACTTCACTCCAGAAGTCTTTGGGTTCCACCATTGCAAAATTTGCCCTAAACCCACTAAACCTCAGTAATTAACTCCTACCTTCACGCTTGGCAAAATAAGAGAGGGATAGAGGGATTATATTTAATGATTTGATTCACTGATCCCTTAAATTTAGCCCTGGAGGAAGAGATGCAAATAAAAAATCCTTCTTCATTTATTGTCTTGGTACCCTTTATAATGCATATTGAATTAGGTAATAAAAGTCTCAGATAATTTATGAAACACAAACCCAAACAAATTTTGGTCAGCCTGTCACCGCCTGCAGCTTGCTGTTCATAACTGAGCATTCACAACAAACTCAACTAGACCAGTTGTTTTCACATCACACCCACATGCAACTTTCTCCTATCACAGGGCTATACAACAAATCAAATTAGGCTTCACTCTTCACCAGCTCTGGATTGCAAATTAAGATTCTGTGCTCTATCTTCAAGGCATAAGAGACTAATTTGAATCCAGTTTTTTACCAGCTACCTTGATATTGATATTGCAATGATAATATCGTATTGTGATGATAATATACATTTATTTTTTACACTTTTAAAAACAAATGTTTTAAAGTTAAAAGTGTATAAAAAGTATGAAACACGGCTTAAGTGATTAAAACCAGGAAAAGACGAAAAAACATATACCATGTCACAATAATTTCATATCCAAAATCCCCAGATAATATTTAGTCTCATATCCCAATGGCAATATATTATTGATATTTTCACCAAAGCCTTGGCTAATGAGCTGAACAACGACGCACTGCACATTTAATTTCAAGGACCCCCATAACTCCGGAGAGTGTACAAATAGAACCAAATGGACCCATAAGGGACTATTATGTTCCATTTGTACACTCAGAGTTACGTACCCATAAGGGTCCATTTTGAACCCCCCCCCCCATCCCCAAGGAACCCTGAAGGTCCCTGGACCCCAGTTTGAGAACCACTGGTTTAGAGCAATAACGAGCCAAACTTTGTGTCTTTGTGGTCTTTGTGAGGTTAACACACATTCTAACCCAAGCCATATAGGGAGAAAGGGAAAAAAAGGAAAAGTGGGTTAGCATTTTTCAGTAGGGACGCATGGCAGGGGCGGGGCGCTATACCTCATCTAATTGCAATTACCGGCTGTGGCCTGGGCTATTATCATTTTGACAGTTTACAGAAGGAGTTTGGTTATTAAAGAGTTTAAAGCCTTTAAGTGGGTTAGGTGTCTTGAGCTTTTGTGTTTCGCTCTGACAGACTTGTTCTCCTGCTCCTTAATTGCTTGTACCTTGGCAGGTCAGAGGCTAACACTCTCCGCTGTCCCACCGAGGACTAATCTGGCTCCAGTTAATGAAGCCCAAAACACTGGCCAAAAATTAACTTCTGCCACGGGAGAGACTCGTCAACAAAGCCTAATTTATAGTTTTGACGTATGACCTCGTCGCTCGCCCCAAAATAGCATATTTTCTAGTTAGAAAGTTGACACACAGTCGTACGACAAAGTGAAGAGAGAAAAAAATTAAGTAGGCTTAACACTTCAAGCAGGGGAGGGTGTGTGGGTGTGGGTGTGGGGGGTGGGCGTCTGTCACTGGTGTCCCCTGGTGTGATTGACATTTCCCTGATCTGGAGAGAATCTGCATTGCGGTTGTGCATGATTCTAGGATAAGAGAGGTCACTGTCTGTGCTTATGTGTGTGAGCATGTGCACAGGCATGTCACACACACACACACACACACACACACACACACACACACACACACACACACACACACAAATATGCCATTGTATGCTTGTGCACGTAGACCGGGGGTCAGAAGCGGTTTATGGAATAATCTGTAAGACATAAATTAATTGTCAAAGCTGTCAGCAGCAGAAGCAGCTCTCAGAGCGGCAGGTCTGAAATACTTGAGAGATGATTTGAATATTGCCGTGGTTGTGCTCTCGCTCTTTCCCCAGTGTCATATTTGATTTGACAGGTCTTAACCCATTCAGTCCGGGAACGCATCTGTGTCATTTTAAGATTTCTTTGGCTATTCAAAAATAGCAGATATACAAGTTCATAGCGCGGTACGAGTGCCGCGCTATGAAGCTATGATTTTTTATTTTTTTTTTAATCGTGAACATTTGTGCAAATCTTTGAATATATATTTTTTGAATATAACATTTGTATATTTGTTTCAAGGGACCTCCAGAAGCAAAGATTTGAGTTACAAATGTTCGCTTTAAAAATATGTATATTCAAAGATTTGCACAAATGTTCACGATTTTTCGAAAATAGCAGATCTGCCGCACCACAAGCTTGTATATCTGCTACTTTTTGAGGTGCCAAAGTATAAAATAATGGTTATAGCTAAAATCTAAAATGACACCGATGCGTTCACGGTTTTAATGGGTTAATGGCTGGAGACATTGGAAATTCACCAGGTCCTGGAATTAATGTTGGAATGGAAATCTCCGAAGCTTTATTCATCTTATACAAGGGATCAGGAAACTTTTGCCTCGTTAATACTTGTGCCTTTGATATATTCTTACGTCTGTGTGATTTATAGCAGTGGCTCTCAAACTTTTTAATTTCAAGGACCCCCAGTTTGCTATGCATTAAGCCACGGACCCCCATAACTCTGAGAGTGAACAAAATGGACTCATAAGGATCCATTTGGTTCCATTTGTACACTCTCAGAGTTACAGACCATTTGATTCCTAACTATCAATAATTTAGCTGGGGACCCCCAGACCCCACTTTGAGAACCACTGCTTTATAGCAGGGGTTCCCAAAGTTGCGGTCGCGACCCGGGACACTGACGGTGGGGTCGCGAAATTATTTTGGGTCATTAAAAAAAATATAAAAAATGTAATGTAATGTACATTTTACCATTTTAATACATTACAAATGCGCACCGAACGTGCAAGTTTATGTGCATAAATTACCTCCAGGGTTATTATTAGGTGGGGTCGCGAGTCAATGGCCGCATTATTTTGGGGTTGTGGGCTGAAAAGTTTGGGAACCCCATGCTTTATAGTATAGGCTCCAGCTTGCTATTGGAGAGCAGTAAAGGAGGAGCAAGTGACAATATCGTGTGTGTGTGAAAGAGACATAAAAAGCTTAACTGTAAATTACAGATGCTGTTGTTTCTTATTGTTGTCTGCTCCAGTAATGATTTATTGTCTATACTGTACTTATTTGTTGTTACTCGACTTTATTATCGAAACGGCACTAACTCTGGCTACCTTTGGTCAGGGCCCACACCAACAAATCATAGAAAACAATATTATCAGACAAAAAGCAGAAGGGCAATCTCCCCCCCAGGAACTGGGAATATATAAGAGCCTGACCGATGCCGATGATTTTGGAGAGGTGTAGACCACAGATTACCGATGTTTTGACAAATATTGTGTACAAAAAAAATCACACCCAGTGTGAAGTGGGCGGTGTGGTCACAGTGGTCATCACAGTGATGGAAGTTCACTTAAAAAAAAACATAAATGTGTTTTTTTTTAAGTGCATAGTCCTATTTATAGGGCTATGCACATGTGTCATGTTTCCCTAGCCAATCACAGTCCTGAATAGACTGTGATTGGCCAATCACGGTGCAGGGTTAGGGGGTTACACCTGGTGGCCAATCACAGCGCAGGATTTGGTGTGCAAATATCCAAACCTCACATATAGGGGCGGTTTTCACCGCCCAAAAACAGCTCATGTCACCATGACTCAGCCATAACCAAGGAGTTCCCAATGCAGCTACGCCCATATATGGGTATAAAATGGACAAGGGACTGACAGATATACAGAGATCTCCATATTTGGGCATAAAGGGGACCGCCAATGCGACTGATATGCCCATATATGGAGATACAGTATCTGTATCTCCATATATGGGCATATCAGTCGCATTGGCGGTGCGATGTAGGTGTGAGGGCCGCATAGCGGCTCGTAGCGGCCCTAACCTCTAGTGATTTTAAAAGGTAACAACTAGGGACACTGCATTATTACAGATTACAGATACCGTCAAAAAAGGCTAATAATGACCAATATATCAGCAAAACCGATATATTGGTCGAGCTTTACAATATATAACCTAGCTGAGGCCCAAATCCCCGACCCCTGCAACCTCCATCCACACTGCACCCGAGCAACAGCTATACAAGCTGCACACATGTTGACAGCCCATGAGTGATTGGCAGGCTGGGTCTCTACCCATACAGTAACTCTCTAAACCAACACGCATATATTCAGCTCATTACAATATTTATACGTGTCTCCCACCTGTGGACAGCTGTCTCCCTTTCACCTTGGTGCCATTTTTAATTTCCTATAGTTTCTCATGACTAATGCAGGTACGGTATGTAAATCAGCAACACTGCTTGCCTGTAGCTAGCAGCGCTGTCCCTCGGCTGTTGTCATCGTGTCCTCAGCAGTACGCCATACACCAAACATAATTATAAAACTAATAAGGAACATCTGGAGCATTTGGACAGCTACGGAGCCTAAACCTTTTTCTCTGAAGCCACAGTGAGATGATTCCTCAAATGTAATTCCACACGGGGGTAATATTTTCCTGGATATTTTACTGTTGGTTTTTAATGTATTTTTTTTTTTACTTCGCATATTTTGCCTTGAAGAACTTAGGAAGAGCGAGTGAAAATCGGTAGAAAACAGAGTAGGGTGAGTAATCTGGTTTGGAAGTCATGGCTGGTCCATTTACTCTCAGTAAATTTCCCGGTGTAAATGGAGGCTAATGGGGGAAAGGTCTGTGTAATTCTCTCTCCATTAGACGCTCCGCCTGGCCTAATTGCCTAGCCAAGCCTGAACAATTTTGTTAGACGTTGCCTGGGTAATTATTGCCTCTTTGGCTAAAAATAACAGCCCCCCGAAATTTAAGTCAATGGATTCCACTCCCCTTGTACTCCCACCCAGAAATCCTTCCGCTTCCGCTCTAAATAAAAGGATGCTGGAGGGGAGAGCCATGGATGCTGTGTCAGACCGGTGGATCAAACTGATGGCTTTCTAGATCACTTTTATCAATAAAATACAATACAAAAAAAAATACAATGTGTATTCTTTGGGGGAAATAAATGTTCTGAAGTTCATCATCTAACAGGGTTAGAGCTACCACAATATAGAGCATGCAAACTATGGAAGTTTTATGGTTTTGTCAAACTGCAGAGCTGCGGAAGTCTAGCGAGACTTCCGTTTATTTTTTAGTTTTTTTTTGGTTGCATAGTGTTGTATATTTCATAACATAACATACACATCTAAGCCATATGTTAGAATTACTAGGATTACAAGTGTACTTTGGCCTGTACAGACAGGATAGTGTATTCAGAGAGGTGACTGTTGGCCCTGACCTGGGTGGGGGTACAATTAGCATTCTCTTTGTTTTACCTGGGAGGCAGAAGGTCTAGGCCTGTGTCTCCATCCCCCCCTTCCTGGCTCATACAGTTGCAAATCGAATCAGGGACTCAAAGTGTGATCTATTGTTTGTCTAGGTGGGGTCTCACCTTTCAAGGCTGACCCACCCACACATGTACCTCCTCTTTTTCTAAATGTGACTGCTGCTATAAAGATTGACAAAAATGTAAGCTTAGTGTGTGTGCCACTCCAAGCCGTGAGGCTGTGGAGCTGGCTGAGGGACCTCAGGGTCCATAGGAACTCTGTTTATACTATGAAATAAATCGGATGCAAGTAACCTTACTGACTGGAGTGATGCCTCAATCCATTCTTCAACCATTCATACACACCTCTGGAACATCTTATTAACTACAATATGGCATTGTTGGCAACTAAAAGTGCAGTAGAACCTTTACCAAATATAGTGAAGTCTGTGGTTTCAGATACCACAATAGTGTTCTGTCACTATGAACATCAGATCTCACCAAAAAAAAAAAGAAAAAGAAAAGCTATTAAAATACGCGATCTAGCGCAAGGCCTATTGGCGCACGTTTTAAGCTGTGGCGGACCCGGGATGGAGTTATGAATTTTTTCTACTGTACCATTAATTTTAAGATATCATAACATCATAGAAAAGGTAAGAAAACCGTGGTCCAAAATTCCCCTTTTATGGCCTCTACACACTGCCCGACATTTGAAATGGTCGGCGAGTGAACAGATCGTTAAGCATTTCACATTGCACGAGTTTCTCTCTTGAAATCGGGCTAAATATATCGTTGTGATTCTCGCACGATAGATTGGTCGCCGACAGGGGTTCACTGATTACAAGATATTTCACCACGATGTGATCCCGACCCAATACATACATTTGTTTTTATTCCAAACGTCTCACGAAAACGTGAAAGGCTCCCCGTGATATATGCGCGAGACCGAGACAGGACGCTAATGATTGACATTAAATAATTCTCAATTTCTCTGTATTTCTCTCTCTCTCTCACTCTCCCTCTTTGAAACAAACGTTTCAAAACAAAAGTTAACCAGAGTCCAATTCAGATCAGAAGCAGTGTTGCCGTGTCCGCTTATTATAAGCGAGTTTCTTGTAAAAAAATATATTGGTGGTTGCGTTTCTTTTTAGCTTATTTCCAAAGTGTAGTTGCTTATTTGGCTTTATTTCTTAATGTTGCTTTTTTTCTTTGAAAATAGTTGCGACGCGTTGTGAGCTTGTAGATCGGCTATTTTATTTGTATATAGGTTTAAAGTGCTCATGCAGCCTATAGTTTGTTGGGCTTGTTTTCATAGACCTGGTTGCTTATTTCTCGCGCAAAACCTGGCAATACTGTTCAGAGATACGTGCGTCACACACACACGGCTCTCTCTCTCTCTCTGTCTGCAAGCCTTATTCCTCAAACAGCCCCATCGTCGTGCAGGCTCGCTCACTCTATCAATCTGTTTATCATGTTTAAACTAATACAGCAGGACTGGACTGTCTGTACGGTAATATTGCGGTTCTATGCGGGAGGACTAGCCACGGTGCGTCTCTGTTGTATTAGACTCAACAGTGAATCATGCTGATGCTGATAATAAAATAGTTTTCCCACCAGCTACCTCGCTGGCTGGTACTGTGCTTTGATTGGCTGTAGCACGGCTCTCATCGGGTCCGACAAGCCCAAATATCCAACATGGTAGAAAAGTAAAAATTATCGGGAACCGTATGCCGAGCGCAATTTATCGGGGTGTTTCTTCTCGGAGTACCTTACACACTGCGCGATCAACACCTCGCCAAGGAACGCCCGATCTGGACTGAGATCGGTGGTTTTCTCGGCGATCACCAAAAAATATCCCCGAGAGCCATATCGGGTCAAATGTCGGCCAGTGTGTGGAGGCTATAAGTGTTCACAATGTCCAGACAAAGGTTGTGTGAAAACAACTTTCTTGGAACCATTATTATTCATGATAATAATATTGAACTACTTGCTCCCGCGGGGGATATCCGATTTTAGCTCAACCCAGCTGATCGCTGCCCACAAGGGGCGAGAGCAGTAAGGGGTTAGGTGTCTTGCACAAGGACACTTCGACCAGTCATATTTGACACATTGCTGGCCAGGCCTGGAATTGAACCTGGGACAACTTGGGACTGCAGTTCCCCAGGCGGGCTCTCTCACCAGGCAGCTATGTCGCCCCTCACTCCTAAGCAGCTTACTGTCTTCTGACAAAGGAGCTACTTCAAGCATTAAAAAAAACACACTAAAATTATGTTTTGTCCTAAAACTTTATACCAGGCTGGGCTTCTACTTAGCAAGCGGGTTTTACTTTCCACTAGACATAGAAAATGGAAGACAATATATGAGCAGGAGTTCAACTCATTTGCATACTGATATTTATTTTATTCATGTTCTGTGTGAACATGTTTGTAATACCACACATATAGGCTAATTCATCAATTAACACCTCTTTGAAATGCTTCCCTCTGGCAGGCGATACAGGACAATACACACACACAGCACTGGCAAGCCTGAAAAACAGCTTTTTCCTTAAAGCTGGTAAATTGTCAAACATGGTCCGAAAGAATGAACTGAACTGAATTCTCTACCATGCCATAAATACCTATATGCCATATTTGTTTAAATTCTAATATATAGCTGTTAACTGTTTGTTTTAGCTTATTTGCACACCAGACTGCACTTTTAAGTACTGCTCTCCTTGATTGTTTTTAATTAATAATACGTTTAGTTTGGTTGAAATGCAATTAACCACAGATTACAAATCATCCAAGTTAAACAGCAATTCAATGATATAACACAAAAAAGTCCAGGACTTATTTCCATTGTGGTCCTCACACAAACAACAAAAGAACGTGACAGTCAGTTAAAATAAATACATCCAATTATCATAGCAGAGACATCACACATAATAGAGTTTAAAACAAATAAACAACCCTCAATAACATATGATTTGTACTTTCAGCCATGTTTTGTGAAGAATACCACTGAGTTACTGTATAGACGCTGTGCTTTTTCCTTCTAGATGTACACGTGTACAATGCAATCTTATAGCTACTATCATTAAATGTTATGTCCGTTGTCTCCCTCTCCTGGCGGAGCGAGGTGATAGCAACGATGTTCAAACTACAATAAAGATGGTGGCATGTTCAGTGTCCAATCCAGTGCTTCAAATAACTTTACTGCCATTGCCAACCAGTAGGTGCCCTACACGACACCAGCGTCAAACTTTCTCAATGGAAGAGGAAACCACCTTCAGCCACAGCAGATGTGCTAGATATATTGTATTACCATACTCTACCATACAGATTGGTTAAAATAACGTTTTATTCATTTAAATAATTCCTAAATTGGGCTTTAAGCTCAATTCCTACACTCCACTGTGTTGCTTGATGAAAAGAGCAGATTATTAAGCTAACAAACCGCCTCAGCGCGTTGTTAGCTTGAAAATCAGTTCTTGTCGGCAAGCAACGCTGCCATACTACGGCGCATAGAATAGCCTTTACTCCGCCTTTGATTTACCTCCAGTTCCGGCACTCAAGCTGAGATCCTGCCTGAGCTGCGACGGAGGCACTTGCATAGTCATGTTCATATATCCCAGCCCTCCTTTCTGCTGGCCTGGCACTTGTGTTTATGTAGTACTGTGATTGTTGATTTATATTTTGACAGCATGCATCTGCGTATTTTTGCTGATGTGCGATTTTTATTTGTGTGCGAGTGTTTGTGTGTGTGTGTGTGTGCGAGTGTCGATATGCACTCTTCTCTGTGTGTGTGTGTGTGTGTGTGTGTGTGTGTGTGTGTGTGTGTGTGTGTGTGTGTGTGTGTGTGTGTGTGTGTGTGTGTGTGTGTGTGTGTGTGTGTGTGTGTGTGTGTGTGTGTGTGTGTGTGTGTGTGTGTGTGTGTGTGTGTGTGTGTGTTCCTGCATGTGTGTAAATTGCTAACAGAGGCTATTGACTTTTTTTTTAAAGCCTTGGTCCTTGAGAGTATTTATGAGTTGGGAGCGGGAGCAGGTCTATGGCATTTTCCTCCCCTCTAGTCACAGCGCTGAAGCAGAACATCTAGAATCACAATCCCAGAAAGCTCCAATACCCTTTCTCCTGATTTGACAGAGTTTTCACAGCAAGGCCACGCATCTCCTGTAACGTTCATTCCATCCCTTACTCTTCCTATGGTCACGTGACAGATGTCTCACCAAGGCAAGCCATAATAACGCGTCTGACATCTTTGGAAAGGATGACAGATACAGACATGACCTGCAACAGATGCAGAGCTTAATTCCCTCCACTGGCCCTAATTGAGACAAATGAATGAGTGAGCTTGCAACAGAAGGCCTCGCACATTTATATTCTGACAATTTTTCTAAAGCGTTGACTTCATGCACATTCATCAGAGGGCTGAGGACATCTATTGGTTGGCTAGTTGACTTTGAGAGGTCTAAGCCACTTCGCCCCGCCTGTAAAAGAAGGTTTGTGTTAATGTGCGAGAGGTGATATTGTGTATATGTGTATATTTAGTTGCTTTTTGTTCTTTAATGAGCCCGTGCACCACATTGCTGACTCGAATGTGCAAACAGCAAAGAATATTTTAAGGCTGTAACTGTTGATCATCCTCTTAAAGATTATTCTATTGTTTACTCTTTTAAAAACAATATAATATTTTGTATAATTGATTTAATCAATGAGTTTGATTAACTGTTGCACCCCTAGAATATTTCAAAGCAAATGTCCCAGTGACATTTAGGAGTGCAAATTGCTGCTAGTTGTGAGGTGTCTAGCTTAGAATCTAATAGAGTGCTGTAGTGTCTCAGCACTTCAAGGACAGTTTCGCTGGTGATGGAGAGAAGAAGAGGACGTCCAACAAGCTTGTCCATGTGGGTTTCGTAGTACAAATAATAATAGGGATTTTATTTATAATGCATTTGTGTAAATCTCAAAGTGCTACAATAATCATTTGCATAACAAAATCATCACACCACTATAAAAGATCTAAGAAATGTATTTGAAAACATAAGGGCATAAAGCCTAGAGGTAAAACCAGTGTAGCTAAAACAAATGCTTTGTTAAAAAGGTAGGTCTTTAGTCCTCTCTTAAAAGAATCAATCGACTGCGGTGCTCTCAGGTGGGCAGGGAGGGCATTCCACAGTTGGGGGGTGGCCGAGCAGAAGGCCCGGTCGCCCATGGTACATAGGTTGGTCTTGGGGGTTTTGAGGAGTTTAGTGTTTGAAGAGCGGAGGTTGCGAGTCGAGGGTTGTGGGGAGACTAATTCTTTGAGGTAGGAAGGAAGGTTGCCGTGGATGCACTGATAAGTTAGCAGGGATATCTTGTATTCGGTCCGGGCCAGTGGAGTGAGCGGAGGATGGTCGTGATGTGTTCGTGTTTAAGCACTCTCATCAGGATCCTATAGCGCTGTTCTGGATATACTGGAGCTTTTGAAGGCTCTTGCTAGGGATCCCGATGAGAAGTGCTTACAGAAGTCCAGCCTGGAGGAGACAAATGTGTGGACAAGTTTAAATACACACAACCATGCACACACATCAGGCCTACATTACTCATTGCATGCAGAGAAACAAGCACTAGTCTCTTCATAACCCACCTGAATTAACACACAACGAATGCACCTGCAAGTCTACCTGAATTCCCATGTTCTCTAGATCTGAGGCCCTGAGAGTCCAGGTGTGCCTCTGGATTTTGTGACAACCACACATTATTATTGCAAAATATACAACTAGTATACTAAAGGTTATGAATTTATTTTCCTCAGTTATTTCCTAATATATAGTAGGCACTATGTATAGTAGGCAATTATAGGCACATTGTATAAAATATGATTATCACTTTGCTCATCACTCCCTCTGGTCCTTTGAAGTAGATCGGTCTGCCCATAATATGGGCAGCCCTATCTATATGGGCATAGCACATAGCGGTCGGATCAGCGGTTCTGAACAACCGGATCTCCATATACGCATATGGACATATCTGTCGGATCAGCAGTTCTGGACAACCGCCTATCCGACCGTCTCGATACTGGGCACGGCACTGCCCAGTATCGTCGTCGGGTCGTCGGCGAGTTTGAAGTCTGTCGCTCGGACTGTTCTCGAAATTCTTCAACTACAGACATACAGAGATTCTGCGCATCTGTTGTAAGATGAAGCTGTCACGTGGCTAAAATAACTACCAAGCTATTATTATTTTTATGACATCATGAAATAGGAGTTTATCTATTTCCCCAAAGTGATAGTTTTGCTTATAATGACATAGGTGAAAAATAGGTGAAAGTGAGAAGAGGCTGGACAAATCGTCGGGATGGAAGTCATGAGACTCCCTCTGTCTGTGACTGTCGTCTATGTATACACTACAGTCCTACGTTCCTTTCCCCACTCTACAGTAGGTCTCGCATTGTGTGAGACCTAGAGTGCCTCCACCCCACCCCCATACCCCCTTCCTTCAACCAGTCGCGCTGTTGCCTGTGTGAGGTTGAAGAAGGCAGCGCTGTGGTTCTTTTTCACTGCCCATTGATCTCAAGGAGGAAGACGAACCAGGGTGATAATAGGAGGTGACTGCCAACATACTGGCCTGTCCCCCTCCCTGTGCTCCAGCTGTCGGGCACAGTGACTGCCCACCGCGACCTGGCGGGTATGACAGGAGGGGTGTGGGGGGAGGGAGAGGGTGAGGGGAGAGTGGAAGAGGGAGAGAACGGAGAGGGGAGTGCATAGCTGTGTGTGAGCTATTCAGTGGTGTGAGCCGGCGCACACTGTTGTGTGTTTGCTGATGTGCTCAGTGTGGTCGAACATGCGTATGTGAAGGTGGTGAACATAAAAAATGTGGACATGTATTTCTTTGCACTTTCTGTATACAGTATTGTGTTTGTGTGTGTGTGTGTGCGTGTGCGTGCGCATTATGGGAGCATTTTTGGGACATCACACGAGATTCCTGGCAAACCTTAAGTGTGGTCATAAGTGCCGCTGCTCCCTCGGGAAGGAATCAATCTGGCACTCAGTAGTCTATCTCATATGAAGAAGAGCAGGGCTAATGTGAGATGAAGTCCAAGCGTCTGTTCCAGCATGACATGCAATTCCCAGCATGTAACGACATGCAAACATCACACCACTACACAGCATTATTATCACCATGCAGGCTGCGGAGAGACTTCTGATCCAGTAGAAAGACGTCACAGGACCTGGCTGTTAACCCAGTCAAACCGCGAACGCATCTGTGTCATTTTAAGATTTCTTTGGGCTATTCAAAAATAGCAGATACTCAAGCTCATAGCGCGGTGGCATAGGGTGCCACGCTAAGAGCTTATAGATCGGCTATTTTTGAAAAAGAATCGTGAAAATGTGTGCAAATCTTTGAATATATCCTATTTTACATTAGAGATAAGTCCCGTCATCATTTTCCCGTGTCATTGTTTCGCACTAAACACAACAACAACATATCACATGTCACTAACAACACAAGCCACAACGTGCGCGATGAATTTACGGGTGGCGTAGGTTACTTTTCATTGCTCACCACACATTTGCCTCCTCGGAGCATAATTAATTGCGGCCAGCACAAACTGACAACATTACGGGTAGACCATGTTGTTCCCTAGCGTCAGCACCGACCACCGCCGAGCGAAACCGAAACACCGCGAGCCAACACGACGCAGCCGCCATTGAAATATCCCCACAACAACAACACACGCGACCACTTCGCTTCAACCCGCGCCGTTGCTTTCACTTTGGTCATGTCTCTATCACACCACACTCACGGTAATATGTTTGTAATTCACGTGCCATGTACATCCCAGCGCTTCTCCCTGCACGCTGTGCAGGGAGAAGGGTGAAGGGTGAAACATCGAAGGGTGAAACATCGAAGGGTGAAACATCGCAGCCATTTTTCAAAAAACTATTAAGATTTAGAAGACATTTGTAGAATCCCCAGAAGCTAATATTTGAGTTAAAAAATATATATTTTTCAAAATAAATAAACAGATCGAGTGCCGCGCTATGAGCTTCTAGATCTGCTATTTTTTAGTAAAGTATAAAAAAGTATAAAATAATGGTTATAGCAAAAAAAAAATCTAAAATGACAGTATGCGTTCCCGGATTGAATGTATGCGTTACTGGCCAATCGTTTGTTGTTTGTTCAATTTGTCATATAGACGTATATAGACATATTATTCTTTGTGGTTGTAGTAATAGCTGTCATATCGTAACAATTCGTATCGCTATTATTGTTGTTTATTATTAGTATTATTAACAAATAGTGTTTTTACTGCTAATATTATTACCACATTGTTAGATGTTTGTGTGTGTCAATGTGCATGTTCATATTATCGTTTATTTTTGTTGCCGCCTTTATTTTGCAGCCTACTTTGCAACTTTGTTGAGAAAAGTGCTACACGGTGTAGTTATTATGACTGCCTCGCCAGAGGCCACACAGGGACACAGCCATTTCAGTGTGCTTGCTGCCATAACACTCTCTATCAGTCAAATTATTGCAATGCGAGTCGGTGAAATTATTCGTGTGGCTATTACGGAAATAGTCCACAGGGCCAGGTTCATAACACAATTATGATTCCAATCCAAACAGCTTATGCTTGCACGTGGAAGGGAGACAGAAGCAGAAACTACCGGCAATTACAATCAACAAAAACATCAGCACAGCTTCTATGGGATGAGGATGATTACTGTGATATTTCTCAAAACAGCGTTTCTGTGCTCTTCCCATAATCTCTCTCTCTCTCTCTGTCTCGCACGCACACACACACACGCACACACATGCACACACACACACACACACACACACACACACACACACACACACACACACACACACACACACACACACACACACACACACACACACACACACACACACACACACACCCTCCATCATGCTCCATCCTTATCCTCTTTCCCTACCAGCTCTCTCTCTCACTCATTGTCTCCTCCCTACCTGTCCCCCCCCTCTCTCCCTTCCTGGGCTGCTCGTGGCCTGTCAGAGAGGGCTCCGCTCCGCAGGGCAGATGTCTAGGTTGAAGCCCCAGAGATGGAGCTCTGCCCTGGGCATTGCTGGGGGAGTCCCATGGGGCTCCCAGCCGGAGCATTTAAATGTGGATGCAGACACCATCAGAGAGAGAGAGAGAAAGGAAACCCTGTCTGCTTCACAGTGCGCGCTCTCTCTCTCTCTCTCTCTCTCTCTCTCTCTCTCTCTCTCTCTCTCTCTCTCGCTTTCTCTTTAACTTCTTTGTTTATTTGTTCGCTCTTTCTTTCTTCTTGTTCCTTTTTCCTCTTTATGTCTCCCTTTCTCTTGTTCCCTCAACCAACATGTCAGTCTGTCCCTCTCTCTGTCATTCACCTTCTGCTTTCTATCTCAAATTTCTGTCATTGCCTCCCCCTCCATATTCCCACTTCCTCCACCAGTCCTCCCTACTACACTCTCGTCCTATGTCTCCTCCCCCCTCTCTCTGTTTCTCTCTCTCTCTCTCTCTCTCTGTGTCTCTCTCTCTCTCTCTCCCTCTCTTCCTCTCTCGCCCCTACCTCTCTCCTCTGTTCTCTCTCCACCAGACACTCTGCAGCAAACAGCACAACTCAGTGGACAGGGAGGTAAATGGTAGCCCTGCACAAGCTGAGAGCTGAGATATAACCTCATATGAGGACCTCCTCAAATGCACTGTGCCTGGTTCTTTTCCACATGTACATTACATTTTAGGCATTTAATTGTCAATTTTGTGTGGGGTGGCTCACAATGAGTGCATCAGAAGCATATATATTTTGCCTGTGATCTACAAATCCTCTCAGAAGATCACCAACATCATAAGCCGACCATAAACGTGAATGATTCATCCTGATCCAATGAAACCGATCCGTGTGACGGGGAGGGAGATGTAGTTACAAAACGAGAGATATGTTCTCATAATAGCTCACAACTTGGAGAGAGAGAGACTGAGAGAGAGAGAGAGAGAGAGAGAGAGCGAGAGAGAGAGAGAGAACAAAAATGACACATTTATCCAAAGGGCAAGTGCATCCAAAGGAACTCATCTGGAGAGAGCACTGCAGTTATCACAGTCAGCCATTGACAACAGATTGACAGTCCAGTCTGGTTGATTTGCAGAGAAGCGTTCTTTTTTTTATTGCACGAGACAAGACCCCACCCAAACAAAATCCCGCTCTGCCGATAACATAATCCAATAAATATTTTATGATTTCATGTTCTTTGAACTGCCTGGTGATTAGGAATTTTTCTCTGAATGTAACACTGAATAGAAAATTAGATTTGCCCGTGCTGAAGACGGCAGCTACTGGCCACGCTAACAGTGAGTACCCCCAGCTGAAGATAACATTGAATCCAGTAGAGATTACCAGGGGTCCTGCTCTCTGCACAACAATGGGGTCTAATTCACTGTGTGGCTGAGGGAAATACAATTTCGCTGCAAGTTTTTACTGTAGCAGTCATTATTTTGAGGTTAGGCTATGCTGGGAATATCAGCAAATCGGAACATCACATTTTGTAGTCTTTTCAGGTGCACTTCCCACTGGGGTTTTACATTTAATGCTTCTGGGCCTTTGCTGGGAACCATATGACATCACTTCAATTATTAAAACATATCTATACATAAAACAAGCTATGGACAACATTTGAGACATAAACAAATAATATTCATAACTTGCTATCCCTCTTCCGCTATTACTGTTATCTTTATAAATCCCTTATATATCTCTTCCCTTTGCTCTTAGCTTTCTTATCCCATGGAAACACCAGGAACAATTCTGTGTAATGTCGATGGAAAACAATGTTTATTTTATTTACTTCCTTATGAAATGATGTAGTCATTTGGAATTGGGTTAGATTTCCCAGAATATTAAACCACTTAAGCACTTAACTCACTGAGTGCCAGAATTATTTCTGGCTATGTTGTCAGAGATTTTTTCAACGTAAAAAAAAAAGTGCTTAGGAAGCGAGATACAGCCTGTTTCAGTTATAAGTTAAACAAGGAGTGGATGGAGCTGCAAATCTTCAGATAATGATATCTTGGGTTCAGATTTTTTTTAATTTTTTTAATTTTTTTTCAAAAACACGTGAAACACGTGATTGGCACGTTGCACCATAGCGGTAAAACACATGAAACACGTGAATAGCACTCAATGAGTTAAGTGTTAACCACATTGTCACCTCTGCTTTGTCACAATAGAATAGCACAATAGTGATGAAAAGATTTCCCAATGCAAGTACAGTATATACTTAAATTCTAAGTAATAGAGCCAACGTTGTGGGGACCACCGTGCTGCCCAGGTGGAGCACTGGATTGCAGTCTTCCCCCTGGCAGAGCACTAGCTGGCTTGTAGCTTTCGGCGGAGGCTGCACGCCGCAAAGGCCCTTCGCTCAGGCGGAGCTCTCACTGCGGGCCTCTCCTCAGTCGCCTCCAGTTCGGCTCCAGGCGAAATGTCCCGGAGTATTTTCAAGTGTTCCATACAATGGTGTTGCTTAATGAAATGTAGACAGCTTCTAGTGTTCACAGACTATGTTTTATTAATGTACCAACTGCAGTGTGTTGATACAGCAGCAGCTAGCTATGACAAGCTATTTTTCACTGGGTAAAATCTAGGCCCATGCTTATGCCTGTATGTTTACCAGTAACCTTGATATTTTATTTTATGATGTGTTTATGATGTACAACAAGTTACTAGTTAATTTGTTAAGCTGTGAATGTTAAAAAATGTTGTGCTGCATCCGTTAGCATCTATGCTAGTACCATAGCAGGTATGTTGCGTACCAAATGCTAGGCTACACAAGCAATCCTTTAACACTCGCATGACTGAGGTTTCATACTCCTCCACCAAGCCTGAAAAATGATCATTTTGATCCCCAAATCAGGCTATCCTATTGGCCACTGTCTCCCTCTGTTCTCCAGACTAGTTCACACTTTCTCCCCCAAACAGTGGGGGGTTCCATTGTCTTCTAAAAAGCAGAGAGTTGAAAATGGGTTGCCAAATTTTGAGAGCGAAATAAGCAGGCATGTCTATGAAAGTGTAGGCAGTAGGCTAGTGTGTATTTCTATCTGTCTCCTATATGTCATCATGATTTGTGATTTGTGTATGTGGGGATCTCATTTTTACTTCCATGCAGTGTTGATTTCGTTAACGAAAACGAAACGAAATATGTTCGTCAACGCACATTTTTCAAAGGACGAAGACGAGACGAGACCACCACCCATGAATAAACAATAACTGGGACTAAATCATTATGCAATTTCGTTGACTAATAAAGACGAGACGAAAATGTAATTCACTAAATAAAGACTGGACTAAACTCTATGGTCATTTTAGTTCACGAACAAAGACGAGACAAAATATTATATCATATATTTATTATATGATTTTGTCACTCCCTGTCTCCTTTGATGCACAGCGCAGGCATGCTGTTCCTCACTCACACACACACCCCCTTTTAAAGTTGCAGCCGCGCACACACACACACACACACACACACACACACACAGAGTCACACCACCGTCAAATGAATGGCAGGAGGATTCAGATTTCAGAGCGAAACTTTACAAAATAAAACGGTAAAATGCTTTGCACGGGGCTCGGGAGAAAGAGAAGAGGTGATATGGACACATTTTCGCTACATCGATGTGGAGAACAAAACACAATGCTTGATTTTATCCGAAGGCAAGCAATGTGGGAAAAACGCAACAACTTGAAGAGACACAAGCGTTCACCACAAAGAGATCGAGTTATAAGTTAACAAAAGGTTTGGTGGTGGTTGTTTACAACGTAACATTAAACGTGGTGTTGCGTGTCGGCTTAATGTTCCAACAAAAACACTAATCCGACCCCAAAGTGCCCAAACTAATGCTGACGAACTTACGTTAGGGAGGAGGAGAGGAGTAGCGATAAACTTACACCTGGTGTTTGCACTTTCTCCATTTACAGCCCGTACATCTACACAAACGTTCAGATTTCAAATATAAAGTGCTTACCTCATGGCCAGGGATGTTACAATTCTATTCGGGTAACCCATAAGTACCCATATTCTCCGTATTGTCCAATAAAAAACATTTAAATCCGATCGGTGGCCATTTTCTCCGTATTTTCTCCATGCTTTCAACTACGTGACCCTATCGGTTGGGAGGTGTAATTGCACTCTGATACACTATAACTCTATGAGAAAATGACCGCCAATCGGATTAAAATGCTTTTCATTGAACAATACAGAAGTTACGGGTACTTATACCCACCCGAAGTAAATTGTAACATCCGTGGCCACGGAATAAAAACTTTATATTTGAAATCCGAACGTTTATGTAGATGTACGGGCTGTAAATGGAGAAAGTGCAAAAAACAGGTTGAAGTTTCGTCATCACTGTCATAATATGACCGTGATGTAATGCTGCTCTAAATTTAGTAGCAGCAAGCGAACTATAGTAACTTGTAAACAACCCAGTGACAAACCTATATTATTATTATTCATAATAATAATATTCACATTATACAAACGCGTCTCCTCTCCTCCTCCCTCCCTCCCAAGTGAACACAATGCTATGTTCCACAAATGTGCTCAATCCTGCGCAAAATATCTGATCTTCAAGCATAAAACAGTTGCTGCGTGACAAGCTGTATGCTTGTAGATCCTATCTTTTTCCACCGCTTTGCAGTGAAAGGGAAAGTGGAAAATGGGTCGGCAAATTTTGCGAGAGAAATAAGTCAGGTCTATGAAAATGTTACTGCATGCGTCGTTGTGCCCTGAGAAAACAGGCATGAATGGGGTAATAGCCGAGGCTAATTTGCAACACCAGTCCCTGGTTAGACCTTTCTATATAAATATATACCTAATAAAAATGCATGAAGCTCTAATCTAAACAAGTATGAAAATATATTTATATCTGCAAAGTAACTAGTAACTAAAGTTTTCAAATAATTGTAGTGAAGTAAAAGTACAAGATTTGCCTCTGAGCTGTAGTGGAGTAGAAAAGTATTACCATTATAATGTAATTATATATATAATTATAATATTAATAATAATAGAAAGACGCGAAAAACAAGCCCAAAGTCGCTTATAATAAGCAGACATGGCAACATGGACTCGCTGCTGCGTAGGGAATCTGCTCGTCTACGGGCCGCTCTGCGGGGGGTCTAGAGGTGTCAACTGCTCTTGCCTGGGGGAGAGAGGGGGAGAGCGGTCAATTTAGCCGAAATATAACGGTTGGGATGGTATATATGGTATATATTTCATATTTATAATACGTTTCAGAAGAGAAAAAAAACGGAGATGATTTGAAACAAATATTTAGGAAAAGTCATGAAAGGGGAACTTTCTCAGAGCTTCATGAGAGAAGATAATCCACTTTAAATTCTCAAAATATTGATAGCTTAGTCATGCAAGTGTTAAACAGCTTTTTCACAGAGGAATATCATTTTACCACTCTGTGTCTTATTTCCGACACATGTCAATAGCTTCACATTCTCAATACGATGTTGTAGAGGCGTGTGCAAATGTCATGTTTTTTTAAATAGCTGCGGCCGATAATGGGCAGTCAAAAAAACGTCAGGTCACGCGAAATCCCACACCATCCTGCAATAAAACGGATGTAGCTCACCGAATGAAGCTCACAGTGTGGTGGAGCACAGTTGCACAGCATGGAGTCAACAATGAAAATCGATGCAGGAGATTACAAAGCCAAAGCAATGCTCTGACATTTGGTTGCTTTTCTCAGTTGTTACTAAACGCAGAGAACATAATTTTGAAACATTGTTCCTGACAGATATCCTGTCGAGCAGTAAGCCAAGCCCAGCCCACTGTGTCGCTGTCCATGGTTCTGTAATGGCCTTCTCTCTCTGTCACTCACCCTCTCTGTCTCTCTCTCTCTCTCTCTCTCTCTCTCTCTCTCTCTCTCTCTCTCTCTCTCTCTCTCTCTCTCTCTCTCTCTCTCTCTCACTCTCACTCTCTCTGTGTTTCTCTCTATGTCACTCTCTCTCTGTCTCTCTCTGTCTCTGTTTCTCTCTCTGTCTGTCTGTCTGTCTGTCTCTCTCTCTCTCTCTCTCTCTCTCTCTCTCTCTCTCTCTCTCTCTCTCTCTCTCTCTCTCTCTCTGTTTTTGTCTCTCTCTCTCATATTCTGTGTGTTTCTGTTTGATAGGTGTCCCGGTGCGAGACTGCACTGCCCGATCTCTAGGATGACTCTCCCCGTGGCGTTTTGCATCACGAATGGGGTCGGGTTCACGTGGTAAAACTTAGTCGGTGGACTTGGACTGTGAAATGATTTTCATGGGTAGAAGAATCTGCCATGGCAGGGCCATGTTTCTCATTTGAGCTCATCCACCTCCATTTTGTGACGACTGTCCTTTCTCTGACATTTGCACAAATATTAAAGGGCTCAGGCTATTTGCCTGCCTCCATGATGAAGCACAAGTAATGTGGAGACATGGCAGCCACGGCGCTCAACATATGAATTCAGCCGGTACCTTCCAGTCCACACGACCCTAAGATGAAATCTATCTCTCTCTGATGAGACAATGATTTGCCGAGCTCCATTGTGACTGCAGAGAGGCAGGGAAGAGGGGAATTTGCATGTAAATGCATGCTGGAAATGATTCTGGTGCAATAGCAAGGCATCATGTACCCGTGCTGAGTGCCTGATGTGTTTGCTTTGGGACTACACACTGATATGACTGTTTGTGGCGAGGACAGTTTGACTTAGAAAAAGCACAACACGTCCCGACTTACAGACACACACACACACACACACACACACACACACACACACACACACACACACACGAATACACGCACGCATGCACACACACAATACATACAGTAACAATTTGCATGGAGACTTAACATGAGCTGGAACGCACGCACGCACACACGCACACGCACACGCACACACACACATACATTTATGTTTCGTTCTGTGCAACCAATGGATGAGCCGGTGGCTTTCATTTCCTTTTCCAGGAGAAAAAAATAAACCATGGCCTGTCATTCAGTCCTGACCCCTCTGAGCTCGGAAGGTCAGGGAATTTGACAGGCTTCCGTTTAAGCCCCTGTGTCAATGTTTAATTACCCCACAATTACACGCGTCAAGCCAAATTGTTCCTCAAGGACTGTTCCATAATAACAAAAATGCTTTCAACCAATATCAAAGTTCTCTCGGAGAATCAGGGGTCAAAATTGTACTGAAGCAGTACTGAATAGCAGAGACGGAATGTCCTCAGTGATGGGTGTACTCAGCAGAGGGAGGAGGAGGAATTGAGGAAATCCATTTGACATGTCCCTAAAATGGCGTGGGGGAGCCTACACGACGGTAATTACCCACAGTTTTCCATATTCACCGCTGTATTAATTCACCTTAATGCCAAAATATTACAGGTCTAATCCACTGCAAATACCTACCTGTCATAGCAGTCTTGCGTGTGATTATGAAAACTGGAGAAGCAAGGAGAGAGCGAGGGTTGTGGGGTTGGGGGGGGGGGGGGGGGGGGGTTGGTGGGTGACGGAGGAGAAGAGAGCGTGGAAAAATAGAGCTGCCACGTTGATTAAGGGAAAAAAACCGAGCCAGAGCCAGGGCTCTGTTGACATGCTGTGGAGGGGCTGACTACTGCTGCTGCCGCATGTGGAGTTTGCTAATGTTTTGGAAGGAAGTGAAATTAGACCGATGATCACAAGGAGAGAGATGGAGATGTCTTGTCTTTTTATGTCATACTGTATGTCATTAAAGGAGAATTTCCCAACTCAAAATTGCTGGTAAATGTCTGATTTATAGCACATAAATCAGATTTATACCTTCAATTTTGTGTCCAGGGCCTTTTTTATGATGTCATTGGTCAACGTACCTCCAATAAGAACAAAAGTAAGTGCACAGGGTCTGTCTCTCATTGTACCTGTATTTGTTTAACTGATAAAACCCTGAGCTGTCTGTGTTGGCTGCACGGGCAGTTTCTTTCTTAAGATCATTTTAATTTAATTTATGTTCGAAAGACCGTATGCACTATGCAGTTAAAGTAGTTAAACTACCGTACCAGTGATTTGGCATGTTAAGCCCATTGACTACAACATACACTTTACATTACTGTCAACCATTTTCCAAAGCATGCACATTTGATTTTAGAATAATTACCAGATTTAGCTTTTCACAGTTAAAACACACATGCACCACGCATGCAAGCGCACACACACACGCACGCACACACCCTCGCACACGCACGCAGGCATGCACGCACTAATGCTCTCAGGCACACACACACACACACACACACACACACACACACACACACACACGCCCCCCCCCACACACACACACGCCCCCCCCACACACACACACACACACACACACACACACACACACACACACACACACACACACACACACACACACACACAAAATACTCTGCTCATCCTGCTCATTCAAGCTCATGTACAGAATAAAGTAAAGTTAGCAAATGTATGGCCCAAGCATCAATGGCAGTGTGAAGGCCCTGTTTGAATATCATTTTTGAGGGGATAAAGGTCCTCATAAACTCACAAACTTTTCTTTTTTTTTCAAAAGAAGCTATTGATAGCGCCTTTAGCAGAAGCATGTATAGACCCATGTATCCCTATGGGCATAAGATTGCTTAGTACTAGAGCTGTCTTTCCTGTACTTTACCTGAACCTGAATATCAATACACTTCAATCAATACAAATATGATTATGCTTTGTGGTACCGTGTTGATTACACAAAAAGTATTGCTTTGATGGATAAATGCAGATCCCACTGTTCTGATTGAAAAAAAAAAAAAAAAATCACATATAGTGTTTGCTATGATTTTTTTTTATCACAATATTATCGCCTAGCTTACAGTATCGCAATATATCACGATATATTGAATCAATGATGCGGTCAATCAATCATATGTTTTTGTTTCACCATTTCCACTCACTGTCTCTCTCCCCACAATTAATGCTTGTTCTTTTTAACCCATGCCTTTATATTTTACTTTTTTTATTTTGTATCTTGTCACTCTCACACGCATGCTGCTGAAGTGTTGAGGAAAAGCAACAGTTCAGCTGACCACGCTTGGTCGTTTGGTAGCTTTTGCCACTGCTACTAGGAGTCTGTTAGTGTGAAAGCAGCATGAGAAAGCAGGAAAGATAAAAGGCAGACTGAGGGAGGAGGTGGCATGGAGCAAGGATCACACCCTAAATTAAATGTGGAGAATCCAAGGTTGACTGCTCCGCCTCCTTGTGTTGCCTTGTGTTCTTCAATGCAACAGAAGAATAAGCAATAAGTCTAATGAGGGGTGAGATAGAAATGTCATGGTTTTATGTTAAGCTGAATAACACTGAGTGAGTTGCCTGAGTTGTGTTTTCGTTGAAAAATAGTGCTAATTTAAGCATGTTTTTGCGGTGTGATATGCAAGTGGATTTGTGCCTGCGTGTGTGTGTTAAATTTTGTGAGGAACATTTGTGTGTCTTTCAGTAAATGTTATGCACACCAATATGAAACCAATATATAAACCATATCCATGTGGAATATAGACCAATATTCCACATGGAATAGCCTATTGGTGTCTCCATGTGGAATGCCCATTTCCACCTAGTGGCTACCACATCCTCCCTATCTATTTACAATATATTTATAGACAAATAATATAAAGAATAAATGAATTTAATACCGAGTGGGTAATTAGGTGATGGGCATCCATAATATTGTCACGTTATGGGTATTCTAAAACTTTCATTTCTCTTGTATATTTCACACAAGTAGTATTATGTCTTTGTTTTGTCTTGTTGGTGAGGTTGTCTTGTAAGCCCCCCTAGGTTTTCTTACCTCACTGGCACAACAATATTCTGTCAGAAGTTGTATACTATGTATATGATTCCTGTTGTTCAAATCAAATGAATCTAATCAAAATCAAACAAAGAATTTTGCCTGACAATGTTTTTTCTTTCTTTTTTTTCTTTTTTTTACACTAGGGTGCATACTAATTTACCAATCGCCAATCTCTGGCTCAAAATAACAAAACACATAGTGCTTGTTAAGCTCAAAAAACTACCTTCCATTCAACACTAACTATATATAAAAATTGTCATAAAACTATAGCAACACACTCTAGGATGTGATCCCCCATTAAGTGATTTATTAAAATGGTTAAGATCACCTTAACGATGGTACACTCATGTAAATGACTGTAAAGCCACGCCATCTTCAGCCCTGTCAGTCTGAATCAGTCTATCAGTTGACTGATTGTTCTGATTTATGAGCAGGAGTGATCGCTTCGCCTCCCGCCTGCTTCAACCAAACCCGGCTCCTGATTAAACAGAGGGGTGGAAGATGGCCAATCATCGCCCTTCCCTCCCATAGCAGTTAAAGCTTCTTATAGATTTTTCCCAGGGCATTTATTCTCTTCAATCACTGAGCTACTTCATAAAGAGGCATCAATCAGTATGGAATAGGGGTGGGGTATAATTACAGTGTCTGATTCCAGCGGGTAATTTCTCCTGGGCTGCCGGTAGAGGTTTTAGGGCCTACGGTATGTAGGCCAACGCTGGCGACATCGTCACTATCCCGGCCTCATGTCCTATACCAGCTCCACATCTCTTTGGCATCTTTTCAGGGGTTTATGGTTTAAAAAAGACATAGTCTGAAACATTTGTGTGTATACATACGTATAGGTCACGGTAAATGTGCAACACAATCTCACACCAGGTCACGGATGGGGACGGATTTCACCATACGGCACTATTTGATGTTTTGGGGATATCCGCGACCTCGCATGATGACAGTGGACATGATGATTTCCGATTCTGTCCCTGTCGGGACGCAACTCGAACAGCGCTGAGTTGGCTGAAACTCGCCTACGGTTCACTCAGCGGTGCCTCTCGTGGGTCGAGTCCGCTTCAGACAGCGTGCCTCTCTCCGTTTTTTTTTTGCTGAGTCGTCACACTCTCTACGTCTTGGGTTTGAGAACGGCACTTTCACATTCCAGTGAGGCTGGAGTAATTGGGACGTTGTAAAATGACGTGACGGGGGTACCAGTCACATCAAATGTTGCAGTTTGGTCAGATATTGTCCCTTGCCGTCATTATAATATGGCTTGAGAGTGAGACTACAGTATGTTAAACTTTGAGTCAGTCTGTTTGCAAACGGACTGATGGGTTAGTGAAAAGCTGACACTACCCATGATTTCGGGAGCTTGTAGATTCAATTTTTCCGAATGTTCGTCCCAGAATAGGGCTGTTAGAGTATGTGTGGTTATCCTAAACCATAACCCCAACTTCAACCTTAACCTAAATGTTAACCTTACCTAATCCGCTTCACCTGAAATTCACTAACCCACCAGTCAGTTTTCAAACTGACTGATTTCTCAAATTTACTGACACACTGTGTGTGTGTGCGTGTGCGTGTGCGTGTGCGTGCATGTGTGCGAGGGAGATAAAGGTACCCTCCACTAAAAAATAGTATACTATACAGAATGTTATTTATGCCGAACTTGTCACCAGAGCGCCATTGTCACCGGAGAGCATCTCTATACGTCCCTGAAGTCCGAGTTGTCACCAGGAGGATGTGTGATGTCACCAATAGGTCAAATCTATCATGGTCCAATAGAGACACACAGGGACTACAAAATCCACGCCCACAATTGAGACAGCGCCCATACTCGAGGTCCGTTAGAACGATGCAATCCCTATGAGAGGATATGAGAGTTAGCCTACTTTTAAAATTATCCTACATGAACTGGAGACGATATAGAGTTGAATGAAAATGTTTCCAAATGTATAGAGTGTCTTATCAACATATCTTTTTTCAATAGTTGATGTGTTTCACATTTAATTTGCCACTTGAATGGGTTACCTACTGTATAATGTTAACACAGCAGAGAGGAGACGGCAGACAGACAAGTAGTCGCATTTCAGTGACATCACTGTCTTTACAAGCGCAGAGCGCCGACTTTGAAGAGGGTAATTCTCATCCCAATCCCAACTGACTTTGTTCATGTCTATATTTTGAACATCTCGTAGGCTTATATTAATTTTCTACGTACTGCGGAGCTCCGACGGTACATGAAAAATTAAAATGTGTGGGTTTACCGCTGTTGTATTAACTTGCCTGAATATATGTTGGGGAAATAACCCAACTAAATGGAGGAGTGATATATCCCGACATTTTAAACTACTTAGTGAATTCTCCAGGTTAGTATTAATATACAAATCTTGCAAGATGTTGTTTGGATAATCGTCCAACAATAAATAGCCTATAAAAATGATACATGAGAGACACAAACGTATCTGGGTATTGAAAACCTTGAGGGATGCGTCTGTGACGTATATACGATGTGACCACTTAAACCTTAGATTTCAGATGCTAGAACCTTTGACACACTGATGGAGTATATTATGATATATTGTGGGTTGTATTGAGATGGCAGGTATGTCACATTAAAAAGGACAAATTAAACAAATGGGACACTTTATTAGAACAACAAATCGCTACAGCCTCAGTAGTCAACCAGTGGAATTACGGTATTTTACGATGCCTCTCATAGGTATTGCATTGACAGCTACAGTACATCGCTCTAACTGACCTCGCGTGGGTGCACTGTCTCAATTGTGGGCGTGAATTTTGTAGTCCCTGTGTGTCTCTCTACCATATGTGGTAACCTGGCACTTTTAGCTTCAGCATACACAAAAAGCTTTATTTACAGTTTGCAAATAGTACAGTGGTACGATTATACAGTGATGCTAAAAGGATAACACTAAAAGCCTTAAGGGCTTGTTTCCATTGTGGTCCTGTGTATTCAATTTAAACATTTAAAAGACACACAATAATATATCATCAACACTAGTAGCAAATTAGCAATAAACGTATATGTACAGTAAACAGCGAGGGGTATTTCTGGTGTTAAGCTTAGAAGACTTTTCTAGGACCAGTTACAAATTGACAGGTGCTCTTTCATGGCAGTTTTGAAGGAGGGTAAGGAGTCACACTTTTTGATGTCTTTTGGTAGGGCATTCCTCATTTTGGTGTCATAGCAGTAGAACAAATTGAACCCCATGTTTGTGCCGAATCTGGGTTGAACGAGATCAGTGGAGCTCCTTCTGGTGTTGTGCCTGTGTGTGTCTTTCACGTTATTGAAGTAGTTTGACAGGTACATGGGTATCCCTGTTGTCTTGAGTATCTTGAAGACCAGGGCCATTGCAAGTTGATGTACACGCCACCGGGGGAAGCAACAGACCTTTTTTTTTCGAACACGTCCACGGGAAGGAAGGAGTGAGCGTTTGTGTGTCCTGCGGCCGTGAGCCCCTTCTGGCCGCGGGCGGGCAACCCAACCGTTATACACACAATTTATATCTCCCCATGCTCTATCCACCAGAGCTTTTTTTGCTATGAATCTCTTATACCAATATTGTTATGAATTTGTTAATAGAACAACATTTTTTTCATAGAGCTAACATCTCTTTACGTAAGCACTGTCATGATGACGCATCACTGTCATGATGGTACCAGTAGACTCTTTTCATTCACACTCAAGTGGCAGGATAATAATGCAGTTAATCTGTCTAGGTATGTGAGATTGATGGTACAAAACAGACTGAATTGGCATCCTGTTCCCAAAGGAACAGGACGCCAACATTAAATGTACCCGTAAATTACAGGCAAACCATTTCCCTTTCCGCTGATTCACTCTAGACCAGATACTGGCAAAGTGAATTGAGTCTACCAGAAGAAAACTAAAATGTCCTGTTTACGGATGTTAGACAACACTCATAGTGATGTAACTTTTTAGGCTACATAACATTTCTATTAACAAATAATTTGTATAAAATAATATTACAATTACAAACATTTGTTTTAATGTTTATGTGTGAAACTATACATGCTGCCTTCTTGGCCAGGGTCCACTTGAAAAAGAAATGAAAATGTGGTTTTACCTTGGTCAAATAAAGAATAAATAACCTCAAGCATTACCTCAAGTAGAATTCCAGGAGCTGAATCTACCCTCATTCTAAATGAGTTTCAACCCAAAATTAAATATCTATCATTTTGAAAAGAGCTTCCTGCCCTTAAATCAACTGATAGTACAGAAATTAAATAAGTTATGGCACTTGGCCAAATAACACATCAGATTAGAGTAAGATCAATACAGCCTTGTGCTCTGAAACATCAACTTATTGTTGTTATTTTTTTCATTCATGAGCTGCGGAGACCAAGCAAGAATATTAGCCTCCTCTCCTGTGCAAAATGAACAGGAGGGCGACACAGGAGACGGAAGAAGAGAGCTCCCCCCCTTTTAACTTATTCCAATGGCGTATGCTCTCCCCATCAGTCACGCGTGGCTGCTAATCCTCTGCTACAGCTCTGACAAAAAAAATGAGAGAGAGAGAGATAGAGAGAGATAGATATGGGGAGGGCTGGAGTCAAAAAGATGTGACGTGGGGTATTTGCATTCAGAAGGAAAGTTAGCACGAGGGATGAATGCTCAATGGGAGAAGCCATTATAAGCTTGCAGGTTAGTCTGACGAGGAAGAGTGGAGAAAAAAAAAGAAAAGATCAGAAAAAAAGAGAAACCTACCTGCCGCACTCAGGCTGTGTTAACCCATTCAATCCGGGAACCCATGCATCTGTGTCATTTTAGATTTCAGCTATAACCATTATTTTGTACTTTGGCTATTCAAAAATAGCAGATATACAAGCACTTAGCGCTATGAGCTTGTCGATCTGCTATTTTTGAAAAATCGTGAAAATGTGTTCAAATCTTTGAATATATATATATATTTTTAAAGCGAACATTTGTAAAATATCTTGGTCCAGGGACCTCCAGAAGCAAAGATTTGAGTTACAAATGTTTGCTTTAAACATATATATATATTCAAATATTTGCAAAATTTGCACGGCAAAATTTGCACAGAATTTGCACTCAAAAATAGCAGATCTACAAGCTCGTAGCTCAAGCTGATAACTATGAGCTTGTAGATCTGCTATTTTTGAATATCCAAAGAAATCTAAAATGACAGAGACATGTTCCCGGATCGAATGGTTTAAGCTCAAAAGGTGAACAGTCATCTCAGCCCATTAAAGAACTGAGAGCAGTGCTGGGGTGTTTTTTTCCCTCTCCCCTCTCTTTAAGCTGACAGGCAGAGCCGCCGATTGTTCTCAGATCAGAGGCAGTCATGAGATAATGATACAACAAAGCTCATCAAAAGAGACGATGGCACATTAGGACAGGTCAGCCCCACTATAAGACAATGGGTTTTTTTTTACATTCAAATCTCAGAGGGCTTCATGCCTCTGATTGTGATAGTCGAAGGATAATCACCTTTAGATCACAGGGTAATAGCTTTCACCAGATTATGACAGTGGTGCTGTCTGATGAACATTCGCCAAGGCCACTTAAGAATTCATACCTATATTATGAATACTGTTCTCGGTAGCCAGTGGTGTAAAGTAACTAAATACATATACTCAAGTACTGTACTTAAAGAAGCACGTCGCCCATTTTCAACCATATCTTCATATAATTGGTCCTCCTCACTAATACTCATTATAAAATAGCACAATTTCGGTCTACTCACCCTGTCTCATTGATGGACAGTGCAGAAACCTGCCTACCAATGACATCATCAATGGGGAATACAAGTTAATAGAAACGGCCTTTCTCTTCCTGGAAGGTTAGCATGTAGAAATATAAACCATTGTTATTGCATTAATACAAAGAATGGAAAATAAGAAAGAAAAAGAAAACGGGTTTGAAATGACCAAACCTGTCTATCGATGATGTCACTGGTAGGTTTCTGAACTGTTCACAGCCCACCTCTGAGACACAGAGTGAGTAGACAGAATTAAGATGGACATAGTACCATCTTATTTATGAGCATTAGTGAGGACCAATTATTATGAAGATACCTTGAAAATGGGTGAAGTGGATCTTTAAAACTGCACTGTAATGTAACTTTCCTCTTCTACTCCGGATTTGAACCTGGTTTCCTGCACAAGCTAATAGAGCCTGCCTGCTTGCTGAGGGGATAAATTGAATCTTGACCATCAGGTCAAAATTCGTGTCAGATCCTGTGTCTAGGTGAGACATGACCTTTGACACGATCTAAATGTCTCAATTGAAGAGCAGGGAGACAAAATACAACCACCGCAATTGTATAAGTTATATTGTATTAACATGACCTTGGACAACATTTGTATGTATTCATTAAAAAATTTTACATACAGTACAGTAGTGCAGCTTTAAGTACAATTTCATGGAACTTGTACTTTATTTGAGTATTTCCATTTCTTGATGCTTTCTACTTCTACTCCCCTACGTCTCATAGGCAAATGTTTTACCCCACTACATTTATTTGACTGCTTTAGTTACTAGTTACTTTGTAGATTTAGATGCATTAATCATTAACTTAGATGCAAAATGAAATTATTATGAATCATACATCTTCAAACTCTTTCAAAAATAGATTTGAAATAGAAGCTTGCGATGCGACATGTTGTGAGCTTTTAGATCTGCCATTTTTGAATTGACGAAATATAAAATATGGCCTAAGTCATCAATGACCAATAATAATTTTGGTCCAATAAATCATGGGACATTCTGCATAATGAGTACTTTAACTTTTTACTTTTGCTAATACTTTCGTACTTTGACTAAGTAAGATTGTGGATGCAGCACTTCTACTTGTAACAGTAATTTACCCCCAAATTAGTCCAAAATCTGAGTACTTCTTCCACCACTGATGGTAGTACAGTTCTGTTAGGCAGAGAATTGATAGTGTAGAGTGCATTTTGTGTCAGAAATCTTTTCCATTATTATTGGTCAGGGATAGGCTCAGAGGGTTTCTTGCCATGGCATGGACCACCTTTGTGTTTCCCATGCAAGTGGTCCTTTCAATGTGAGGTCAGCATGGTGGTGGTCTGAGTGAGTAGGTCTATTATTAATGAGTCAGTGTAGCTGACATGGAAATCCTGACATCAAAGAAATACATCTTAGCCTTCCATATTTTAATTTCAACTGTTTCATGTTGTTCTTTTTAATTTTTCTGTTTTGCCAACACACACCATGTTTGTATAGTAGTCCCTGTGTCACTGCCAACCCCAATGTTTGGTCTGGGGAGGGTGTGTGGCACAAAATTACCCGCCACTGTTAAACATAGTGTCTACTAGACACTATGTTCAACAGTGGCGGGTCGTTTTTGACCCTTAACACATTGGGTGCCAGAGGTTTATTAAAATATTATACGTTGAGTGCCTGCATTTCTTCCATCCACTTGCGTTATACGTTTCGTGCTGTGGAAGCCCCGACGCAGAAGTGCATGTAAACAAAGCGTGCGTGCGAGACGGCGGAGGGTCCCGACTAACGCCTGGAACAATAATATTTCTAACGCGATCCTCCATTGCAGCGTGATCGCCGATCGAAAACGGCTCGTTTCCACCAGATTAAAAAGAAATGGAGATATTAAGCTTTTAGTCAAGGAGATAACATTGAAAACGCCGACCGGAAGGATTTTTTACATGGAGCCAGATCCAGCCTCTTCTTCTCAGAAACTCCTTGGGTGATGTCAAAGTTTCGTTTTAGCGCCCCACGTGGCCCACATGTATAAAAATAGAATTGGGTCAAAAACGGTCCGGACCGTTTTCGGCACTTCTCGTTTGGATCCTCAAAAACGGTCCGGACCGTTTTTGGCATTCAATGTGTTAAGACAACACAAGGGTTAAGTAGGATTTGTAAACCGAGGGTTGCGGCTGAGAACTCGTTGATGCTGTTTTTGTTATTGATCATCTCCTTATGGTCCCTGCACACGATTCTCCATCATTAACATTAGCGGATCCTCACTGCCAGACTGGACAACCAGAGATGGTGTGACAATGTGGAGCTCACTATGAAAGTCCTAATCTAAAAACAGCACACACTGCCTCCTGCCTGACCCCAAGACCATCTCTCCTCGCCAGAGTGTTTTAATTGACTCCATCTTGGTTCCAATGACACACAAGCGGCTTACGTCATGCACACTTCTGTCGCCGAAGCTCTTTTTGGCGACACCCGAGTCACCTCTCAAAGTGTAAAAGACACCCAAGAGGCACAAAGTTGTGGGAAAAGTTGGTTGTTCCGATTGGCGTATTGAAGGTGACTCCTCCGGGTGTGTGGTATTTCTGTGTCAGAGCATGTCCGGTCCTGTCAGAATGCTCACAGTGAGCTGGTTTGTTTGAGAGCGCCCCTGACCTCCCTCTGCTCTGAACATGACACAAAGGATGGCTGCATGTGTGGGTGAGTGTCAGCTTAACTGCTCCACTTGTCATGTCTGTCATGCTGGGCGATACAGGAAGTCATGTTACGAGGGCCTAGTTGGACTCACTTGAACACTTGACGCCTTATTTATTTCATTCAGTTTCCGGGGAAGGACATCCTACAGTATTTAATCATTTATTCAGTTTTCATGGTGCCATGCATTGCACACTACTCCCCTGTTATTGTGTCTTCCGTGCACTGAAAGGATTATTTGACAGATTTCCTCACCGTTTGAAAAGGTTGTGTAGGCACATTATCAGTGTGTACCACACACTGACGTTAAAGTTAAAGGGTAATTTAACAAACAAAAGAAAAAAACACTATAGCTTATGTTCAGAAAAGAGCATGTTCTCTGAATTATGAATTATGATTTGCATTTCCTCATCTATTTTCATTTGGGAAGCTATACAAAGAATTTTCTTGGTTTCGCTTAGCTTATGACTCTAGCCCTTTGTACTGCAGAAAAGAGTGCCATATATTCTTGCTCTCAGGGATTTGGTAGAAGTTTGCCCCTCTATTATGCATAATGGAGATTTAATGTTGGTATTGGTGAGGCTAGAAGAGACCAGAATTAAGTAGCGTAGAAGAGGTGTATTGAGTGCCAGTTTACATAATATGTACCATAGACGTGTTTACTTCTTAATGAAGACTCACCCATTCATATCCGTGGCCAGCTAGTATTAAAAAGTAAAATTTCTCCCCAATTGATTGTGTGTGTGTGTGTGTTTATATATATATATATATATATTTTTTTTTTGGTGAGAGATATATGGCCTACAAACAGAAACCATCATTATCACACTTTGCACTATTACAAGAGTGCATGTCAGCTTGACTTTGAAGCTTTTATACTAATTATATAACATAGCGTTATCCTCCATGCGATGTGAACTACAAATGGACATAAGTGGAGATACCATTTTGGCACAGATTAATGTATGTTACCAATTTTGCTGTGGACGAGTGCATTAGATGAACTATTGTAGGCTTGCTGGCTATGCCCTGCCCGTGTTTCATAGAGCAGGCCCCTTAGATAACATCCATTAGCTTCTCACTGATAGAACATTGGGTCGCCTGCTAAAATCTAATGCAGTGCTCTCTCATTGGCCCTGCGTGCATGCTGAGAGTGGGGCGACTCTAAATTAGACTGCCATGAGCAGTAATTACATGACAGGCTCTAAATAAATAGGCGGTGCCATTTGATCATTTGTCTCTCTTGGTTTGGTGAGAGAATGTCTCCGAGTCTGAGTCAGTGTAGATTAAACTGTTCGTAACAGTTGCAATAGATGACTTAACCCCTACATTTTGCTGTGCAAAGTATTCTATTAAGGTTTGATTGTGTAACAAAACAGCATCACTCGCATCTAAATGTATCTGTCCATCAGCGTTTTTTAACTACTTCCATACTGGGCCCCCTCCTTTTCGCACTATACTAAATATCTTTGCTGAAGATAGCAGATCTACTGGTAGATCTGCTATTTAGTTTTGTTATTTGTATTTGCTATTTTGAGATTAAGGATTAAAGTTACTTGCTGATATCTCACACATACTGTAACATTCAACCACTCTATTTTTGTTGTGCGAGTTCATATCTCAAGCATCAAGAAGTGCCTCTTATCTGTGACTGGTGAACTACCAGTGACAACACATAGCCCCCTCGCCATGTCAGTTTACCTCTTGATCAATGTGGTCATTTCACTGGATAACCTTATTGTCATTTTCAAAACGTTTTGCGCCCGAGGCACAGAAATTGGCAAGTCAATAATAACTGCTTTTTTTATTGCATTGATTAACAAGGTTTAGTTTTCATAAAATTCCAAGGCACACCTGGACTTGTCTCATGGCACGGCAGTGGGCTTCAGCACACCGTTTGGGAACCACCATCTTGATCAATGTGGTAATTCCACTGTATAACAACATTAGAGGCAACCTGGGACCCCTAGTGCATAAGTCATTCCAGTTTGAGTTGAGCTAGATGATCCAAGACCCATATCTTCACCTCAACATCATCACCATCCCCTGTTTCCTGACATTGGTTGATTACTTTGTCATTGGGCTCAATGCTTTAGTTAACTGTACATCACAGCACTGACTGGGCCGCTTCTCTGGTTAATTCTGGACTTGGGGGGCCAACACAAGGTCACGTATGGCCATTGAAAGGCGAGCTGTGTGCCAGCGACCTTGGTGGGATGGGGTGTAATATGAATACAATCATGCTGAGTGGCGAAATAATGGTGCCGTAAATTCAATAAACAACGGAGAGACTTGACATCACCTCTTTTTGACGACATCTTTTTTGACAGGACAAAGTAATACAGCGCTCTCCAGAGAGTTCCTGAAAATAGTCAATTTCACCGTACTAAATGTCAAAGCAGCCATGCATGGGAATATGAAAATTGAACAGTAGAGGAGGTACTTAACAAGTAGAGGACAAGACCCCCGCCCCCACCCACCGCCCCTATAAGGATGAATGTCTGTGGTTTGGATCTTTCTCTGTCTGCCTCACTCTCTCACTGTCTCTCTTTCACTCTTTGCTTGATCTCTTTCCCAGCCTGTCACTGAAAAGAAGCTGTAAAGGAGCATATTGTTGCTGCGGACAGAAATGTTATATCTCCATATATTTCTTTTCATAATACCCTATTTTAGACATTGTTGTTTGAGTGTGTTGGGCAAAAGTAATGAAAATGGCAGAAATACAAGCTCACAACACTGTCACACTGCGACACGTTGTGAGCAACCGTTGATCTGACCGCTGGTCTTCAGCGATACACACACCAAGTTGATCGGTTCTTGAGATAATATCTCAAGAAGAATTATATGGGGAACACACATACAGACAGTAAGAGATTCCCTGCATTTATAGATAGATAGATGTCACTACAAGAATAATGTCATAATTAATCAGCACGACTGCCTGCACAAACAAGGACGTGAAATGCATTCGATGCATTGCAGTAGCTGCCTTGTTTTTAAATTAATTTTTAAAACCTTGCGCACATGCAGGATGAAAAGGATCACTCCTCTTACCTTGTCATAGGAAAAACTAAACTTCGAAGGGTACATCCCTGGAACGGTACAGTGACATATTGTAAACAATATGGTGGTGTGATATTGACACGGTCCAAATATGTGTTTAGGCCTATCTAGTATTTTACAACAGGTCTCAGCCAATCAGCATCAAGCAACTAGAACTAAAAGCCATTTCATAAAACTATTTTTCCAATTAAAAGTAGTGTGACTAAACAATAAATACATTGGATACATTGGTATTGGTACTAAAAGTAATGGTTGTAGACATACAGTACAGTACAAATTTCTGCCAGACAGCGACAATATACTGCGGTGGTTGACATGTAGAGACTGCAGTAGATCATCTAGAGTCGTTCTCTAAGATTAGAAGGTGTTATTGTGCAGGGCTTCATCATCATTACCAGGGTATCTCTTCATGTGAAAGGCCACTGGGGTTAGGTATATAAATCTCTCAGAGGGCTACTATAGTTCCTTAAAGTGCAATGACACTTTGGTAGGGGATTGGGTTGTGTATTTATCTTGCCATGATGTAACTAGTCCAATTGATTTCTTGATCCGTTGCGCCGGTGATTATAATTTTTTAATGCGAAATAGTTTCCTATTGTATGGTAAAAACGGCTTTCAAAGACACTCTTTTAGCATATACAAACGAACGCCATCAAAGCTGATTCTGCCAATACTATAACATCACAAAACCCAATACAGCATTTTTTTGCCGTAAGAACATTTCCAGCTTCCTGATGATTTTACTATTTGAAGATCATTCTGGATCCACAGATACAGTCCAGGTCTTCTTCCTAATACAAATAGCTAAAGGAAAACCTCTTATTCTAGATGAGACCGTTAGTGATACAACTTTTGACCATAGCATGTTTTTCAATGTGTGAAGTTATTTTCACCAACTAATTACATTGTATTAATCCTCCATTAGTGCTCGAAGATTGCTCACGTTTTGCTGTATCCATTACTTTGTCTGTAGTCACTGGTTTAGCTGGATCACTGCGTCTCTATGCCCTCCTCACAGACCACTCCTCGTCTGCATCCAGACTTGTCAGAGCAGATTTTCATCAAATTACCAATGTCCTGCATTGGGGTAATTGCTTGCCAAACCCACTGCTGTGATGCAAATTTGGGGTCGCTCGTGATCGAGATAATGGCAAATTGGTTTGGAGTTTTGAGATGCCTAGTCACCGCAGATTGATATATGGCTGCTTGAATAAGAAATAAGAAATAAGCATCCCTGTAGAGAATGCTGATTTAGCACTACTAGAGTTGGACGAAATTGACATATGATTCTCCCTCTTGCGCCTCAGATGTGGACAGATGATTGTAACAAATATATCACATATATACTGTGACATAGAAGTCTTACACATTGCAGACATAGTACCTGATCCTTTTCCCCACGATGTTCAATTGCCTCTACTCAGAAGCCATTAATCGTTGCCCTGCTAATGACCAATGTCCAGCCTGCCCATCACGTGACCTGATCGGTAATGAGGCAGAAAGAATGTCTCACCATTACCTGAAACTAGCATCTGGAATCAGTGGCCTAGGATCAGTGTTGATTTCGTCGACTAAAACTATGACGAAAAATGTCTGTCGACTACCTTTTTTTCACTTAGGAAAACAAAATAAAAACAAAATAAAAACTAAGCTATGATGACTAAAACTATGACTAAATATACTGACAATTTTGTCAACAAATAAGTCATCATGGGTGCGCGTGGGTGTCACAAACCGAAAATAGTTGATCTACAAGCTCACAACGTGTTGTGAGCTTGTTGTAACGGACCCGCAGGGGGTTTCCATGTTCATTAATGTGTTGTCCCTGGAACTTTATTTTGAAGGGCTTCCTGCCCAAAGCCAGGTCTCCGAGACATTTATTTTGATGGTTTCCTGCCCAAACTTGAGCCACAGAGAATTGGCTCTGATTAGAAGGAATCACATTCACCTGTGGGGCTGACAGCATTGGGTAATATAACAGCCGTGTTGGTGGTAGAGCAGCAGATACTGCCGGACAAGCATGAAGGTAGAAGGAAAATATGTTTGACATGGAAAGTCTTAAGGAACGGAAGGCTTAAGGAAGGACGGACTAAAGGACCTGGAAGGATGGTCAAGGAAGGACGGACTAATATGACGGACATTGTGAGTTTACTTGATCATTTACTGCCGATCTACAATGCAGGGTTTGGTTGAAATATGGTTTTAATGGGTTTTGTATTTTCAGTTGGAACTGATGGACATGCCACATTCAAGTGAAATTAGCACCTAGCTGGAAGGGGAACAAGGTGACTGTCATTTTCATTGTTTGTTAACTTGTTGTATTGTTCACAGTTTATTTCTGATCTTATTGTTGAACTTAGTATTTTATTGTCTGAGGTTTATTTTCATTTCTAATGTGTAAGCTATTGTATAAGTGATGTAGCTATGGGAAATGCAAATGTATTGTGTTATTTGATGTATTGATTTATGTTGTGTATTTTATGCTTCCCTAGTTTCTACGTTGAGTACCGAAATAAAATCCTTAAAACTCATCAGTCAAGTCTCCACCCTCTTACTGTCCAGCTGGGTCGCTACACTTGTAGATCGGCAATGAAAATCATTTCGATGCCATCACGGCCCGCCAAAAAAAATCGAGGTAAAAACATTTCAGGTGACTAAAATATGACTAAAACCAAACAATTTTATTCAAAAGACTATGACTAAAACTAAATCAAAGTTTGCTGTCAAAATCAACACTGCCTGTAGGATCAGCAGCTTTTTAGTGGTTCCTTAGCCTGTGATATCGATGTCACCACCAGATGGGGGGTTCTGGTGAGTGCCACACAAAGTGAACGGCACAGCCAAGGAAGACATCACAGAGCCTCCCAATCCATTTCAAAGACGGCGAGGATTAACTCCCGAGGCCTCCCTAAGCTGCGATCCCTATGGGGACGGCAGCATGTAAAGCCTATCCCTAGTGGTGATGGTGGTAAAGGTTCTCTTTTAATTTGAGAGCTAGGGTAAGTTGGTAGCAGTGACGGGTTTTGTAACGGGGATGGGGTGGGTTTGTGGCTAAATTAGCTGTGACAATCAAAGCGTAGTAATTAAAGTGGTTGGATGAAAGAGGTCCCCGAGGGAGAGGTAGAGTTCAGCAGGCCCAAGGGCAAAAGGCACAGAGCGTCTTCTTTGAGACACACACCTTGTGCATGAAGAACAGTAGGGAAGAAAACAATTTGAAGATGATGCAAGCTGAGAGCCTACTATTAAGTGTGTTACAGTATGACCCTCCAGCTAATATGAGGGCGGACTCTATGGTGAGGCCTCTGTCAGACGGTGCAAACTGTCAAGTGGTTAAAGGTGGTACGTTATTTAAATTTGAATGAGTTAACATTTCAGAGGCAACTGGAATATTTTCTCATCCTGCATAGCCCCCCCCCACACTGCCTCCTACCTTGGCCGATCTCTTTCACGACGAAAGCTCGCTGCCGTGGGATTTACCGCTGCCCGCGAAATAATTAAACTTTAGCTAAATGATGAAACACTTGCAATAATGTCCTTGAAGGGTCGACAGGGTCCATTCTGAATAGGAAGAGGAGACGAGAGAGAGGAGAAATGAGAGCAGCGCTATTTCACAGAGAATATTGTTAAAGATTGCTGCTCCCAGCTTAAGGGCCTCTTAAATTGGAAAGGCTCTAGCCTATAGAGACATGCACCTGTCAAGCAAATACCACATGCCTGTGATTCTCTCACTTCACTTCCCCTTCTTCTTTTGCTCTCTATCGCATTCTCTCTCCCTCTTCTTTCTCTGTACTCTTTTCTCCTGCTCCGTTTCAACTGTCTGATGGCACTGTATGCAATGCAGATCCATGGCGATGCGAAGGCGGTTGGTTTGAGGAGAGAGACACACACACACACACAGAGAGAGAGAAAAGGATTCCCTCTCTTAGGTATCAGTGATGTTGGAGGCATTAAAGAGAAGTTGGGCAGGCTCAGGTTATCATTTCAGAAGACATTCTCATGGCCTGGGGGGACCTGTGTGTGTGTGTGTGTGTGTGTGTGTGTGTGTGTGTGTGTGTGTGTGTGTGTGTGTGTGTGTGTGTGTGTGTGTGTGTGTGTGTGTGTGTGTGTGTGTGTGTGTGTGTGTGTGTGTGTGTGTGTGTGTGTGTGTGTGTGTGTGTGTGTGTGTGTGTGTGAGAGATATGCGAGATGAACACCTTATTGTCAGCATGATAGGCAGGATATGATGGGACAGGAAATCGGGGGAAAAACCTGTCATACGTTTCAGTAGACCCAGTAGACTCAGGCACAGCTGTGACGAGACTTACACTCAAACTACATTTCAACTGTACTATTACAACTACAGCACTACTTTTCCCTGCTACTAAATCTTCCTATAATAGCCTAATAATAATAGCAATGACATCAGTAGTATATAGCAGCAATAATTTTACGGTCAATTTATGTCATTAAATTTATGGTTTACACTTACAGACAGTAAAACATAAAAATATCAGTGCAGATAATTTCAAGTCCTACTCTACTGTACTGCAGTGCTTTTCAATGTCTGGTCCGGGTGCCCCCAGCGGTCCTTGAGGGGGTTCCAGGGGGGACCCAGCAAAATTGGTTAACTCATTCCCTGCCTAGAACGTAAAAAACGTAATTATTTCCAATTACCAATTCTGCCAAGAACGTAAAAAACGTAATTACATTAAAAAAAAAAAGATTGACCCAAAGATCAAGGAGATATGATTTTTCGAAGATCTAGACTCCTATCCACTTCCTTGTTAACTTAAAACTTAAAAATTCTGTATCTCGGCTCCTGAGTACTTTTTTTTTTTCAATGAAAAATCTCTGGCAGTGGGCAAACGCGTCCAGAAATAATTCAGGCAGTGAATGAGTTAATATAGCATCAAAATCAGTTTAACCACTTTAACAACATTTTACACTTTAACCCTATTTCACTTCAGCTATATACAATAGCTTCAGCTATATTCAGCTATACAACATACATACACATACAACATACATACAGATGTGAGATCGTAGATCGGCTATGTTCTCTTATGGGGTTCCCTGGTACATAACCCTTTCAGATCGGTGTTCACAGCCAAATCAGTTTTGGGGGGGGGGGGGGTCCTTCACATGAAAATATTTGATAACCACTGCTGTACTGTGCTGTTGTCAGGATGTGGTTGTGGGGGTCCGAGGGGGGGTCATATGGGGGCTGCCGCTGCCTCCCATGAAGCCCGTCTCTCTGGACCCCCCTGGTTATCGGTCGTCCACATGACAGGCTGTCAGTGAGTGAGACAGGAAGGAGACCTGTTCCCCGTGCCAGGGGGAATTGATCTGTTTGGTCCCATGTGACTCTTCCCGCTGATTAGTGAGCCAGTCACGCAGTCCGGCACAAAGACAACGTTTGATGCTTTCATTTTTCCCTTAATTATTTACAGTCAAAGTGAGGTGCACGCTCATCTGAGGCTCATACATCATGCAAATGCACTGACTGACAACCTCAAAGCCTTTTAGACTCGCGCTTTTGTTTTTTTCTTAATGTAGTCAGCGTGCAAACTCACAACGCGTCGTGATGCAGCGCGCCGTGAGCTTGTAGATCAGCTATTTTCAAAACGTTAACTCTATTGGGTTCATTGGAACACAGGTTATTTTTTCGGCTATTTTCACTATATTTGAAATGGGGCTCAAGTGGTTAATTCATAATGTGTAACGGAGTGTCCAAAAATGTACTTACCTTAAAAAAAAATTATCCCGCGATTTTTGTAACCCATTTTTTTCACCCGGTGCCAATTTCCTAAGTGATCCTGGGCGCTACACCAGCCCTACACCAGCACTACACCAGTCCCCCACAGTAAGGAGGCCAGGGCCGAGCTCATGCTTCCTTCAGGCATGAGAGCCAACTGACCTTCTTGTCACCTGACAGGGGGGAGTTTCCCTGGTTGGACGTAGCGCGTGGAAGGAACACGTTATTCCAACCAGTTCCCTTCCCCTCCATCAGGCGCCCCGGCTGTCATGGGGGAGGCGGTATAGCGACCAGGATTACTACATGTTTTTGTGAGGGTATTAACTACCCTAGGAGACACGGGGAGAACATGCAAACTCCACACAGAGTAGGCCCTTTCGCCAACCCCACCTAGGGTATGGGCGCTGATGACGCGGAGGAGAAGACACGCCCCCAGCGCCCACAGCGTCCCCGGCGGGAATCGAACCCAGGACCTGCTAGCTGTGAGGCGACAGCGCTACCGACTGCGCCACCGTGCCTCCTCCAAAAATGTACTTAAGTACAGCACTCAAGTAAATGTACTTAGTTACTGTCCACCACTGAATGTAATAGCGGTTCATTGCATTCATTGTCATAGTGGTACTATGTGTACAGTGCCTATACTGCACAGTGATGTTATTGATGACAGAGAACGCAGGCATATTTCATGCACCTTTGAAAAGTTTGAGAATTTCAGGTGAGAGGGCTAATGTGGCTGACATCAGCATATTTTCAGGAGATTCTATGAGAAATTGGGATGTACGTCCCGAGTCCCCAGAAGTTCCTTTTCTGAAATTCTCCTTTAATCCAGCAACATTTACTTGGGGAAAGAGCAGGCCTTTTATGTACACCGTGGGGACAGAGTTGGAGCATGTGCGATTCCCAGTTTTTAATTGGTCCGTCAACATGCAAGTTAGTTCACAGTACTTAATTTGGCAGCACCTTTAAGGATCGGCCCTATATAAGAGAGAGAACTTGATAATGCTGTCAGTAACTAATTAGTGGTGATGGCATCTGTCTCGATGTTGCAGTCAAGGCAATTAAAATGATGCATTATTAGTTTTAGCTAACCTCACTGACCTAGTTTGTGCGAACGGTCAGGGTGGGTGGGGATGAACGCGGCAGTGAGAGCAGTTGCTTTGGTTATTACTGAAACAGTCTCCTTGGGGTTTGTTAACTTTATTTTTGATGTTTATGTTTTTGCTGTTTGTGAAAAGTGCCCTGAACTATGTCAATTGGCAGCTTTCCATGCCACACTGTATATCGTTACCATAGCTGTGGTGCTCGGATGTACCATAAGTTCAAAAGTATACAGGGTGCGCTAGTCCATAGCACTGCACCAGGCAACTTACTTTAAAAATTTGAGTTGCTTCCAGCACCAACTTCAAAAAGATTGCTATTATTTTCATGTGTTTAAATAGTGTTCAAGACCAGTCTGATTCAGTGCAGACAAATACAGTACAATGTATATAGTACATAGCATGTACATACGTAACACTAGCACATGAGCAAGTTTGGGAAAATGTCCGGCATTGACGAAACCCCTCCCCCAAGTCAAATGGCCACCATGTGAATATGGTCAGTGGTCAGCAGATTCACCCAACAAAGTATTTGGACAACATACGTGACCGCACGGGATTGAGAACTAGTCCTCTCGCATCCCAGAATTTTCCAGCAGAATAGAAAAACGTCACAAAAATCTTGTTTCTTACTTTCATGTTTACATATTTTGTCTGACATAATATGAAACATTATGGGATCCAGTACAGCAAGTACATCCACACACCAACCAGCAGCCACACACTTTACAAACACACAAATAAACAAACAAGAATGTGTTGAAGGAGAACTTCACCCAATTTATTTCCAAAAAATTACCCACCCTGTGAAGCCTTGAATACATGGAGAATTGTTTATTTTGTTGCATTCCTTTGCGGTGAATACAGAATCCAAAAATTAAAGAAGAAAGGAAATATTTGATGAATTTAAGTTAATAGGCGGCCAAGATTAACCACAAAACTATATCAAAAATCTGCTCATGAACTCCAACACAGCTCTAACAGTATAATTAAAGTGTCTTCCAGTCGGTAACACTTTACTTAAAGGTCGGGTCTATAATGCGTTATAACTGCATTTATAATGCATTATAATGAACTTATAAGGCATTATAACACGTTTTATAAATGTTTATAACTATGCATAATAATTTATAACAAGGTTTATGAAGTATTATAACATAATGATATAATCTATAAATGCTGGTCATAATGCATTATAAATTCAGTGCACAACATCATCTTTAGTAGAATAATAATTCTACAAAGCTCTGTGCGTGTGGTGTGCCCAAAATCTCTTCTGCCCGGTTCTCCTCAGTTCTTCGCTTTCCCCAAAATGTCAGCATATCTGATGTGTTGCCACATCTGTGAAACAAGCGGACCATCCATGAAACAAGCGGACCGTGACGCACTTTGGGTGCTCATATCCCCCGACGGGTATGGTCTAGTATAGTTTTGCTGCTGTTAATCTTCGCTACCTTTTAACTTCAATTCAAGTATTTCTGTATTTTTTGGATTCTTCATTCAACGTAGGAAACAGGAAAGGGACAAAAACTTTGAATGCACATTTGGAATATTCCGGTGCTTGTCTATCATTTGCCTAAAAAGTCTGAAGTAAAATTGTAATGTAAATATGAAAATAACCTATAAATATTAAGTGAGCTTTTTTCCTCCATTGTTTCACAGGAGAGACTCACCACTGTTAACTTAAGTGATGGTTGGGGACGTATGTTTGGGTGAGTGAAATTCAACATGTCTTTCTTTTTCGTTCTTTTTTGTTTCGTTTTTGTTATAGACATCTCATGATCTTCGACTTTTGGTAGGGAGAAATTTAAATGGAGCCACAATGTCTTCCTCACCTTACTCTTAGGACCACAATTGCCTGCCTCCTGCACACAAAATGGAGATTTTTCTCACCTTCAGCTCTGGGTATTCAAATGAAATGAATTCTGGGATAGGGGTCTGGCTAGAGATTAGTGAGCACAAAAGACCCTTTGTTACATTTAATTACAATTCTTGTTCTAAAACAAAAGGGAGAGCAGCTGTTAATTTTTAAAAGTTTCACACTGATGAAGGAACATGATAGAATTGTTAGGGGTGCATTGAACTAAAATAAAAAAGTTTAAATTGACCCCAAATCAGAGCTTGCATGTGAAGTGGCATGTTTTAACATTTGTTTCATAATTTTATGATTCAAATTAAATGTTGGTGGAGCAACTCCAGCGTTATTCATTTGTTGTGTAAAGTATTAACTAAAAATATTAATTCAAAGCATGCATTAATTTTGCAGAGATGTATTTTGAGCTGTGAAAGTGTGAAAATCCTTCACAAAACTTTGAAGCCAGATTTCTCAGACCTTCAGCTTTTAGAGAAACATACTTCAATAAGCTGTGGTTCCAAAACTGTTGGGTCAATCAATGCAAGTGATGCCTCATTTTGTAGCTCTGATCTTTCATCTAATCATAAAAGAGGGAAAAAACACACAAACATTTCAGTTATGTATCTTTAGCAAGCTGCAATTACGGTATGCTCATTATCAGAGTCAACAAACAAGCCTCTATTGATAGTCCACAGTGAAGTGACAGTGAGACAGGAAACGGAGAGAGAGTTGGGAGTGACAGCAAGCCCCCAGAACCACGGTAGAACAGTGAAGCGGCCATCGCCTGTTGGTCAAATCTTGGGTAGCAACACTTCCGCATTTAAAATGCTACTGCGCGTGCGTCTACCGTTTGAAACCCTAGTGCGCCTGCTCACAACTCTATGGCCTGCTCTATTGGCTCCGATATTGGTACTTCCGGCAGTCTTCCGGGTGCTTCAAACACCACGGAGCAACTTCATTGAAATGAATAGCTGGGGACGGTGCAGTCCGCCCTCTAGATATAATATAACTCTATGAGTGACATGCACCAAAGGTCCACCACCGGGCTCAGGAATCGAAGCCGAGGCTCGCTGTCAGGCGCCAGAGCCTTTGCGTTACCACTTATCTATCAGCGCCCCGAAAGTTGTTAAGACTGTCTGTGGTTTTCATAAATATTGAACAAATGTATTAACATGAGGTCATGACTAAATAATAACTACATTAGATCCATTGGACCATTATTTTCCCCCCTCATGTCCTGAAAAGGTTTTCGACATGCAAGGTTTGCACCTGAAATAGTCGTGGACAATTTTCCTCTACATCTCAAGCCGCATCCGCTGTATCAATACCATTGCTCTTTGGAGGAAGCAAAACTCCTCTCCTTCATTGTTTAACCACGTGATGTCTCCTCTTGTGACACTTGTCTCTTCTCTCAGCTTCGGCTCATTGAGAGGCCCTCTTATCCCAACTTGAGTTAGCTTGCTTGTTTGTTTGTTTGTTTGCTAATTAGAGACTTTTTTGACACCTGTGCTGACTTTCCTTCTCTGTGGAGTTCTGATACGTACAGCTCTCTGCACACAATCGCACACAGCTGCACAGCGCTACAGTAAGCAGACATATACACACGCTATCGCTCATTCACACGCCATCTCTAACACACACACACACACACACACACACACACACACACACACACACACACACACACACACACACACGCACCTATCCCCTTGTGTGCAATTACCTCTTCCTTACCATTTACCTCACATTGCACGCTAGCTCTTTTTGAAGGGTAGCAGGTAAACAAAACACACATGCACACACGCACACACAACCCCACACACACACACACACACACACACACACACACACACACACACACACACACACACACACACACACACACACTGTACAGTAGGCTACATGCACACTTTTATAGAGCACATTGTCACAGCACCACAAATCCCTTGGTCTGTTAGATGGGAGTGTTAGGTTGGTGATGAACTGGTCAAGAGTGCATCTTGCAGCATAATGCAGTCCTTTTTCCTCCGTTCATACAATGCGCTGAAACAGGCATTTCAGGCCTGACTTTACAGCCTCACTGGGTGCCAAGGAGGCTGATCCCCGCACAATCATGAACTTTAAATGAGTATTGCATTATACACTGTGTTTTGGAGTGTGACCGCATCACACAATACCCCCTGTGCCAGGCAGCAGATGGGTTCAGACTGTGTATGAAGGGGAAAAAATTTGAAGAAGGAACCCAATGATCCTCTGGTAATTGTTGGTGCTCACGCTTGCATCGGGAAATGGCGTCCCAGCGGGTTACCCCTCCTTCAAGCCTTCTCATGCAGCCAGCTGAGTGATTAGCTCTCCATCGCATATGGAGGCACAGCCACACGTGGCAGCGTTCTGCTGGGATGATGTCACAATCTGAACAGCAAGACGAGCAAGTGGCTTTTAGCAAAGGAGAATATTGGCATTTCCTGATGCACAGACTTTGTATTTACCTTAGTACCAAATACTGATTCATTAGAAACATCAACAACTCAAAACGACCTCTTCCTATGTTCCCAAAGGATTTTTATATTATGTTCCGTTATTTTAAATAGAAAATGACATGGTGATGCTTTTGATGTGAGATGTGTATATGCACATACATAATATAATAGTAATATGTATCAGAATCAGAGTTATTTTTATTGCCAGGTATCTTTGCACATACAGTGCAGTCTTGGTGAGGTTGGTGCATTACACTGAAAGCAGCAGTATAGAAACACTAGTACACAAAAGCCTGTAGAGGCTGGCATAGAAGATTAGATAGACGCAATAAATAAACATGATCTGTCATATTTGCAAAGACAAACATAACAGCAAAAACTTTGATAATCCAGTGTGTTCAATATTTTGACCAGAGGGGGAAAACGCTGCCCTTTGCATCACTGACCAAGGCAATAACATACAAGGCAATAACCTACAGGCTTTTTAATTAGGCTTTCTTCATAGAAAGTGGGGGAAAATACCTAAAACCAAACTAAATAAATAAAAGAATACTAGCTGACCAAGATGGAGGGCCTGGGGATAGGAAGGATTGGAGTGAGTGCAAGCAAAGTGAGAGATACATTTATATTGTGTGATTAAGGGGGAAAGGGAGGATGGTCCACTAGTGACAGGCAGAGTGATGTAGAGGGATTCCAAACGCTGCCTCCACGCTCTGTAATTGACCCTGGTTAGGATCCACAAACCCTCTCCCAGACACACAAAGTCCATCTAATTGCTGCAGCTGATTGGGTCCTGATAGAATTACAGCTGTCAGTGAAGGTCATTAAGCTCAGATTCATCTTCCATCCTCCCTGCAACGACGGAAGCCCTTGTTTTTTATTCCACAGGCCATACAACACCTCACTGTCTAACTACCTCTCATATGAGCTCCTGTGTTGGGAGGTTTACCGTGTGCCGGCCACCTCTGATCTGGGACATTCGGATCAATATTTGTGAGAGTGAGCAACTTTCTCCCCAAAGGTCGAATCCAGAAAACCTTTAAGATGGGAGGTAAAGCAACGCTTTATGGAGCTGAGCTTTTGCCATAGCCATGAGGTGCAAAGTTTAGCAAAATGCTTCGTCTCAAACAACAGTGTCTGTGTCTGTTTGTTAGACAGTCAGACAGTCAGACAGTCAGACGACGACAATGTACTGTATCAATGCAAATGATAGTAATTGTTGTGGAAATGCTAGTATGAACAACGTGACTTTGGCTACAAGCATGTAAGTTATAGCCATTATCAAAAACTCTCTTAAAGTCATTCAACATAATATTAGAGCAGCATTTCAGATTCACATTACACACTGTGTTAGCCTGTTCAGTTTCCTGTATCAGGACACTTTTAAACCTGGTAATCCCTGCCATATCCAGACAAGGTCAGACTCCTATGTGTTTGGGTTGCCAGTCTCGGATGCAGTCAGTTTTTTGTGTACTGTAGTTTGAGAGAGAGAGAGAGAGAGAAATACAATGTATGATGGATTTAGTTCTCAGCCGAGAGAAGTGGAACATCAATGATGTCCGCTGTCTTTGCCGTGTCTGGTCGGGAGCGATTTTCAGGATTTAGTGTGTGAAAATCGCACTTGGGCTTTGCCTCATCTGAGCGCTGCTGTCAACTACCACACTAGATGGGATTCTCATACACTTTCAGTGCCCCAATGGGAGCAGCACGGAGACAATACAACCAAGCGCCAAAAGCCCAGTTACTTCATAATGAAGCCATCTGAAAAGTGTAGAATGTAATGTCCACTGTTAGTGGGTTCAGTGTTTATATACAAGTACACAATGCCATCGGGCTTTAGTTCACAGCGGTCGGCATTCTCAATATGTGGGGGCAGATGGGGCTACATCGTTTACTTCAGTTTCCTCCAAAATGTATTGAAAATGCAAGTTACAGACTTGCAGAGGAAGTTTCTCGTCCCCTCCTCTCCCAGGGTGCACCTCACTTAGCAAGCATGAATAGTTGATGTGCAAAAGAACAACAATTTTTACTTAAGTCTTCATATAATATTTAGCAGACAAGCGCAGCAGGTCTGTGAAAGGGGGCCTTTTGCCAAAAGCACTAAGGAGTTACGTGTAATTAACTGCCATGGGGAAAGATACAAGATAGAAGTAACAAAGAAAATAAATGTTTTTAGGCCAAATAAATAGATTGATGAAACTGCTCCCTGTTTCCTGGAATATATTGGAACATCTGAGAAATTAAGTTAAATTAATGATAAGTCAATAAGTTTGCGGTAAGCTAACAGATATATCCACCCATACATGCTCCAATAACCCATTAAGACCGGGAACGCATCTGTGTCACTTTTTGATTTGAGCTAAAAAGCATTATTTTACACTTTGGCTATTCAAAAATAGCAGATATACAAGCTCATAGCGCGGCACCCTCGGTGCCGCGCTATGAGCTTGTATATCTGGCCAAATACATATAATTTTGGGGGTTCTTGACATGAAAAAGTTTGAGCACCACTGATGCTCAGAATACTGTTGGGATTTAGAAGGTCTTAATGGGTTAAGAATATCCACAGGATCTTCCTCCCTCATTTCTCGGAAGCCTTGGCACAGCTGGTTTTGTTTATTCTGTACTTAACATGTCCTCCCCCAAAAGTTTACCCTTGATCAACAAGCATATTAGGTTATGCTAATATTAGTAGTCATCAAAAATCTGCTCACGCCGCCGGCTCTGGCCGTGCTCACAGACTCATTTGTTTTGATTACTCTATGTTCTCTCACTCTCGCTCAATTACTGCTACAGTGGAAGGTACGAGACCTAATTTTGCGTGTGAGGTGTTGAATGGACAGAGCGAGTAAGAGGCAGAGGCAAAGAGAGGGTGAATTCTGCTGTTCAATATCATTTGAGGTAGCTGTTAGCTAATGTGCACTCACACTCATAGCTCTTAAACATGACAACAGTCTGCTAATGGACACCTGGAGGGCTTTAATGCACTGCAGAGTGTATACTGTACACACATCCATATACGCTTGTCATTCTATTATTCCCAGTGAAAAATGTGGGATGTGCACACAGGAATATAAGTGCACATATAGCAGCTGAAACTAATAAGCCAGATCCTCTCTCTCCCTTCCTCCCTCCACCCCCCCTCTCTCTCTCTCCCTCTCTGCCACTACAGTTTTCACTACAGTGTGTGTGTGTGTGTGTGTGTGTGTGTGTGTGTGTGTGTGTGTGTGTGCGCGCGCACACGCACACACACACACACACACACACACACACACACACACACACACACACATGTTGAAGACAAAATGCAATCTCTGTAAACCACAGACAAGCGGAAGAAAGCCTAATAACTCAAACTACAGGCCAAACAAGTAGTGCATGAATACCAAATGCGACCTAATTGATTACCTAATTTATGAAATAACCAGTATTTTTTTAATTATAGTTATTTATTACCTAAAATGTTTACCCAGCTCCACTGATTCATGGGCAGTGTGTTCTGCTACGGGTCAGGCTCAATGGACCCTCTTTATAACACTGACAGGCAAATTATCAAGAAAGGGTAAGAGGCATATAAGGCTCCACTTCATCATTTCCACTCTTCTGTAAAGTAGCATATGGATTTTAGAGATAGAAAATCTGTACTCAAACACAGGGCTTGCTTTCTCTGTGGTCTAGCCTGTAGAACACTGCCTGCCTTCCCAATTATTCTGCCTTTTCTCATGTCACATTGTACTGAAAAAGGCCTGTTAATGCATCATTCTTGTATCAACATTAAACATGCAGAGATGCAGACGGTTTGACAGTGATGCATTGAACCAGAGTCTCTCAACATGACAGGAAGTTATCTTAATCTCGTGGGGGTTAAGGTATAATGAGATGCTTTTCTTATACAAGGACATAAATATGCTGAAAATAGCCTTGGAAGAGATCTGAGACTGTACTATACTGTGTAACATCCATGCATGTACGTCACATTAAGAAACTGTTTAGAAGATTGCAGCCATCAATGACCTCTGATCAGATCAGATCCTAAGTTAAGTTGTAGCTGTCACGTTCAATTTAGAACTCCTTCCAGATTTTGTTCCAGGTTTTTTTTCCGAGGTTGAAGCTGCTTACTGCATTATAACCTGTCTTGTTAGCTGTCTTGCTGCCTGACTGTCTGACACACTACCTCTCTGCCTTGCATCCCTCATATCAGCCCTATAGCATCTCTTCTCCAAGCAGAACTCCGGAAACGTCAGGTAAAGGGATATCATATTTGTTTTCCAGATAGATACAGTATGGCTATCATGGGCGATAATGCATTAGTCAAACATGCATATTATCAGCAAAATATTGCTGACACACCTGGATCAGGAATGCCACACCCAAGGCAACAATTTAGGCGCGCATAATGCGAATCAAGTGAATGTTGGGATATTTTGTGCTGTAGACAAGAGCAGCAGTTTACAGTACCTCCTTCAAACTAGAAGCCTTGCTGTTAACAGGCAACAGGCGGAACCGCTGCCGGTCATCAAATTATTGACTTAGGAATGCGACGAAAACAAAAAAATATCCATGACATCAAGTCTCCATGCGGTGAGTAATCGATAGAACAAAAGGCATTTTGGGGGTGAACTATCCCTTTAAGGATCCGTAAGGAACCTTACGGATTAAAATTTACAGTGTGAGTCCCAGAGATAAAAGGTTTTATCAAATGGGGGTCCGAGGCCTAATGGATATCAAATTGGGGGTATTTTTGAATGAAAAAGGTTGGGTATCATTGGTCTAATGACTACTGGACAGCAACTATCCTCGTTCACTAATGGACTGGCACAAAGAACAGACATGGCTGGTCATTGAACGCCATCCTTGCTCCTCTCCTGAGCACTGTGCATTAATGAACGCATTGTGCCATCTAGTTTTTGATTGCTTGTGCTGAATACCAAGTGTATGATGTGCCAATTTGACTGTGAACCAGTTCGATTCCCAGCTCATTTCAAAGGAAGTCGGCAAACACGCTGAAAAAGAGTCTGGAAAAGCATCTGGAAAAGAGTCAAAAGGAAAAAGTGGAAGAAAGAAAAAAATGAATTCTGGTCAGGTTGTTAATTGCCAGTTGTATCTGGTGGCCAGCATACACCGGCAGCGGCTTTAGATAAATACTTGGAAGTTCTCACTGAATTTGAATGTAATTTTTGGCATGCCAAGGTATTTGATGAACGAAGAGACAATGTGTATGCATGTTTAATGAGACTAAGGTGTCATATTGAAAGAGATAGAGGTATGTGCCAATGTCACTTACAGTATGTGCGATGTCCACATGCAAGGAATTTACAATGCCAATGCAGAGCTCTATGATGCCTTTACAATACACCATCTGTGAGGAAGTGCACAGTATGGTATGGTTAACTTGGTGTACTATTGAAATAATACCGCCAGAGAATCCTTTATACCAGAGAGTTGCATAAAGGACCTGAATCGAGCATAGGCTACAGGTAATGTGGCAGTTATCCTCCTATATCCTCCTATAATTTGACAAACCTCTGTAGTGGTGCGTGGTGTAGTGGTGAGGCCAAAATTGGTTCTGCCCGTTTCTCCTCAGTGGCTGGAGCAATTGATCTGAATTTGCACACAGCCATTGACCATTACCATGTGCACCTAACAGCGAAGCCCGTTTTCCGATTACACGAAATCTCAGCTGTTTATTAGCGCTTTTGTGTTCGCTGGCTCCCGGGTTGCCACATCATGTGCGCATATCCCCCCACGGGTATGGTCTAGTATCTATAAATAGCAGGTGGGCTCACAGATCAACAAATTGTCAACAGACAACACTAAAAATCTTCTGTCATCATACAATGCAAATACATCATCCTAAACACTGTGTGCGTGTGCGCGTGCGCGTGCGTGCGCATGTGCGTGTGTGTGTGTGAGAGAGAGAGAACAGGTGCCATGCGTAATTAATTGTTGGCTGTAATTTAACTATACTCTCATCATGCCATGTAAAGCAAGACATAGGCCAGTGGTTCCCAACCTTTTCTGGATCAGGGCACACTTGAAAATCTCGAAAGCGTTCACTGCCCACCCATCTGACCACTTAGAAGTGGTCAGGGTGGTGGGCCACATGCATTTTCAGTGCATGTTTATTTTAATTGTATCGGCTTGGATCAATATAACTAATGTAGTTTAAAGGAGGAGTTCACCCAAAAAATTACTTATTTTCTATCAATTACACACCCCATGAAGCCTTGATTTCATGGATTTATTTTTGTTTTTGTGGCATTCCTAAGACAATAATTTGATGACTGTGTGTATTTCCGGTAGGAGACACAAATAATCTACTTTGTGTCTCCTACCGGATACATTAGCCGGTAGGAGACGGGAATCAAATTATTAGCTTAGGAATGCGACAAAAACAAAAAAGAATCCATGGATTCAAGGCTTCATAGGGTGTGCAATTGATAGAAAATAAGTCATTTTTTGGGTGAACTCCTCCTTTAAAGGGTTCACCCCCAAAATGACTTTTTTTTCTATTGATTAGTCACCCCATGGAGACTTGAATTCATGGATATTTTTTTGTTTTTGTCGCATTCCTAAGCCAATAATTTGATGGACACATTTTTCATCAACAAATCTAAGGTTTAAAGAAAAAAAAAACATGACATTTTTTTCCCCACAAAATAGTTTTTGGTTATATTATCAATAAAATCCACTTGCAATATCCTCTTGGGCCGACAGTAGGACCCAGCCCACAGGTTGGGGATCGCTGACATAGTCATTGCATGGCCCCGCATAATCCCCAGACCCACTCAAGAATGTATGACGCCTTCAGAGATGTCCCACTCATTTCAAGGCTCAGTCACATTCAGTCTCAGTCTGAGCCTTCATCTCTTTTTTATAGAACTCTAGCACTTCCTCTCTCTGCCGACTATCAACGATATGCATATCAGTTCTCTTCTGGGAAATGTCCTCAAAGATGAGGAGGGTCTATACCATAGAGCTAAACGTGTTGGGCCTCCAGCTGTATTGACATTTGTATAGATTTTTTTTAATTGTCTTTAATGTTGCCTCCCACTCTCCAAAGAAGTGGACTCATTGGTCTCTCTTCTGTTAAAACCATTAATACTTAATGAGCATCGCGGGGGGGGGGGGGGGGGGGGGGTGGGGGCTTGGAGGACCAGACATCGTCTGATCAGTGATTTGAGAATGACTGCCAATGAAACAAGCCATGGAGGGGAGAGGGGGCAGCACATTGTGTCCGTGTGCCAGTGCAGAAAAAAAGAAAGAACATAAAAGTGTTGGTCGTTATCATCGTCCGACGTCTCTTTAACGTTGGGAGGAGGAGGGTAAAGTCTTTGCTAATAGTGCTGACTGTGATGGACTGGTGCTAATTTGCTAATGGCTTCCTGTGGCCCATTAGATAAGCAGCCACCACTTTTTCACTGCACCATGTTCAACTCAGATCACTATCAGGACGCTAATGGCCTCCGTATTGGAAGAAACACTTTGTCTGATTTATTCAAAATTAAAGATATGGTCTGTTACAACATAATGGCATGGATAGACTTTGCTTTTCAGCGCTTCGCAGCTCTTTGATCTTCCGTTAGATGCAGTTATTACTTATTTTGCACCTCTTAACACATTCCATGCCAGAGTTTAATCTCATAATGTACTCACCAGTGCCAGCGTTTTATTGTTGTTTTTTTGTTTTTATCATGTCGCCACAGACCTCGCTAAATAAGTTAAAAGTGCGCGTTCATTTGGTTCTAAACACACAGCGGATCCGTGAGAAACGTCCAGCGAAAACAGTTTCCAAATGCGAGCCGCCATCTTGAAGCTACAGCCGATACACGCTAAACAGTGATCAGCGAGGAGAAAAACAACAAACCGAGAAAATCGAGTTTTAAACAGGATCCCAGACAGGAAGCGGATACGATCGAAAAAACCGGAACCCGAATAATTCCATTTCCGACCGAAAACCGGAAACGGAAATGGATCAAAAAAATTCGGAAAGTGCACCTTGGGCGATTAACATGGGAATCGGCGGTTCGCGTAGATCTACGCGACTGGCACGCTGCGGCTTTAAATAGGTTCGCGTAGATCTACGCGATTGGCATTCAATGTGTTAATGTTATTTTTGGAAGACTGAGCAAGCTGTTGGAAATGACACCCTAAATCATTTTGCAGAGGATGATCAAGGCAGTATTGATTTGGAAGATGAGCAGTCCATTACAGCAAATGCCTCATTAACAAATGTTTTGAATTTCCTTAACTAATTACTAACTGGGCTCCAGATTTTTTTTTTCTTAAGTAGGTTCATGTTTATCAAGGCATTTGGCAAGAACTTTATTTGCTATTTGACATAATTCCACTCATGCAAACTTTTGTCTCAGTGTTGAAGTGACACTTTTGATGTTGAACAGCATGGCAGTCCGGCAACGTTTCATGGACTTCACAGACTGTCATTAGCTTCATATTATATCAGAGTGACAAAATTGCATTGTGAAAACCTAATTGGAGCTAAATTAGCATTTGTAACAATAATAGATTGAGGGTCTAATTGAAGCATGTAGAGATTAGTGATAGGGCATTTTAACATCAAATAGAGCAAAGAAATGCTACTCCAACCTCCAACTCAATTCAGTAGAACCACTTTAGCTGAGTATTGGCCATATCAAGAATGAGATGGTTTTGTTTTAGCTAACAAATTCTTGCTTACACAGCACAATGTGGGGCTGCCATTAACATGACTGTAGTAATAGGTTATAAATCAGTACATGTTTGAGATTAACCTGACCTAGGTTTCATCCATATTCTTTGTTTTCTATACCCTACCCTAAAGCTATTTTATATCTAGTATATGGTTCCAAAGGCTCACTCCAAAATATTATGGCATGTATGAATTATGCATATCATGACTTTTTCGTTTTTCTTTCCCATGAGTTTAATATCCTAATTTCAACATGACAAAAATGATTTGAGCAGTGCAAACTGCAAAGTGAAATCTGTAGCACAAGGAAGTACTGTATTTAAATACACTTAGACTTATTTTTATTGTCATGTACATTACAAAGGCAGTCGTTTCCAATGCAATAATATACTGCTCATCTACTACCTGGATTACTGTACATATAACATGACAAACAGCATACAATATCACATACCAAATACATACCTACTAGAGTGAAATATTTCTTTATAAAATACAACATAATACAGCCTATGATCATTATAAAATTATTAAATACATGGCTGCAGCAATACCTGTGAACATAGCGGCATTCAAGTGCTGGATATAATATTAATGAGCATTCAGTAAGGGCTAGTTAGACATTTTGTCAGGTATTACTCAGTCTAAATGCCTGGAGGTAAAACTGTATCTAAAATGAGCAGTGTGCATCTTGATGGTACGGTAACGCTTGCCTGATGGCACTAAAGGGTGATTTATACCGTACATGGGTGCACGCCAGTGTCACACACCGAAAATGTACTCTATAAGCTCACTACTGTATGTGTCTTAGTGTGACACCTTATGAGCTTCTAGATATGCTATTTTAGATGTTTGACATGGCACACAGTACAAATCAGTTATAAGAAGTGGTTGACCAGGGTGAGTGAGTGTTGGCCATCATTATACAACAGTTAATTTTGACCAAGTAATTTGATTGGACAAGAGGTATTCCATGTTTTAACAGCACTGGGTTTAACAGCACTGGGTCTTTGAAATGTATCACTCTGCCCCGGGTGTCCTAAACTGTTAATTACTTAACAGTCAGGTCGTTCTCTATCTTAGGTATATTTTGACAAACTTTGCACTGCAAAGATCAGTTTGAATCCTTACTCTCCTTCAAAACCGCTCTACAAGAGTACTCGTACAAGAGTACAAGTACTCGTTTATATGATGTTTTTGCACAGTAGTGTATATTTGTCTGTCATTAAATGTTTCGATGAATTGAGTACAAAGGACCCCAATGGAAACAAGCCATAGTGCTTTCTTGGGTATAATCCTCTTAGCAGACCTTGTATTGAACTGTGCTTTCCTGTGCATTTTTTTGCCAACTGCTAATAAAGTATTCAATCAATCAGTCAAAAGTGGTGGACAAAGTACTCATCTCCAGTACTTGAAAATACATTTTTTGACAGTACTCCTACAGATTTAGTCCAAACATCACTCAAATCGATACACAGTATCTCTATAGTCAACAAAACGGGTCTTTTAGATTTTTCATATTCCATCCTGATTGGCTAAAAATTGCTTCCAAAGTTTGCAGGAGTGCTCTGTTTTGAGCAAAATGCCTCAAATCATGAGCACAGCGTGCAATTTCTGTGAAATTTTGCACGCACATTTTCACTAGGCAGAGGAAGAAATGCCACTTGAACATTTTCAAATCAGCCTCATGGTGGCGCTATATTAGGCCCATTCGTCTTTTCATGGGGCGACGCCGTAATAATAACAATAACAATAACAATAACAATAACGCTAATCTATTGGCTCGCCACCATTACACATGATGTCACAGAGTAAACAAGCTAATGAAATCAGCTCCTGGCCTTAAGGTGGACTGACTTAAGGTAGACCAGTAATTATTTTGCCTGTGCACTTCACCAGGTAAGGACTAGTTACTATTTATTTTTTTAATTTTGAAAAAACATCACGCAAATCGGTACACATTATTTCTATAGTCAAGTGATCAAGACAAATCCGTCAAATATTTACATTCTATCCTGATTGGCGATTTCAGAACATTGCTGGCCCACACTAACCTACCTGACCTGGCGGATCTATGCTCCGAGGAGCACTTTTTCTAGTTCATAATGTAGTTTTTGCCTTCCTTTAGTGGATTCAAAAGTACTTTTGCCTTTGAAATGTAGTGGAGTGAAAGTATTAAAAAATACAAATTCTCAAGTAAAGTGCAGATACTCAAAAAATGTACAATACTCAAGTAAATGTTCTTTGTAACTCTCCTAAACTGGTAAAGATGGACATTTTTCCACAAATAACTTTTGAGTTAAATTATGAATAGAAGCATCCTAACATGCATGAGAACTGCACTGCCTTCAACCACAAAGCGCAGACGAGGGTGGTACAGACAGCTTAGAGCATGCACGCATGCTGCTGTGTGTACACAATTACACACAGACAAGCAAACAACCATACAGATACACACATAATGCACATTTATTATGGCAGGACCTCCATAAACACAGCAGATTACACACACCATACATGAATATATTATTTATACCACTTTATATGTACAACTGTACACATAAAGAGAGAGAGACATAGCTACTGTACTGTATATGAGCACAGCTGTAATTCCGGCCCTCTTTTGGGATATTGCTTAATTATACCCCGCGACCTCTTCCTGCAGTGGGTGGCATACTGTTGATCACATCCATTTGTGCTAACCCGCTACCTATGATTTTGAGAGGCCTGCTTAAAAACCCTGTTGAGCCTCGTCTGATCATTTTGAGATGCGTTACCAAACCATGCTGTTCGGCCTCCGGTGAGGATGCTTTCAGTAGAGTCTCTGTGGACACACCAAACTTTTTAAGACGATGCAGAAAGTAAAGCCTTTGTTGAGCTTGCTTTAGTGTAGAGTCAGTATTGTCAGATCAAGTAAGGCAGTTGGAGTTTGAAACAGGTGGCTCAACAGCTGTGATAGTTGCTTGAGAATGGCTGACATTACACTTCTTGAAATCAATGATCATCTCTTTGGTGTTTGCTACATTAAGGCAGTGATATCAACCTGTTTTGAGCTCTGGACCAATAGCATATTGTAAACAGTTCTCAAGGACCACCTTACCCCCCCACAACCTGATATTTATTTAGTAAATAGGAAGGCATAACACCACAGTCATTTGTATTTTATTTTATGTATTAATAATATTTAACATTACTGATCTTAAGGCCGGATTTAAATGTAATACTTAGTTTGTGCACCGAAAATAGCCGATCTACTATTACATGCCCAGAAAAGGGATGCCCGCTTTTTGTGGTTAAAAATCCATGGTTTTTGGTAAAGAAAAGTGGAGTGAATGGTGCGAGTAGAAATGCAGGAATCACATAGAAGTGTATATAGTCTGTTACTGATCCAGTGTACTCTTCAGGATTTGAGTCAGACCTGAAAATCGACCAGACGGTAGAATCAGCCCTGGAGTGTGAGTTCATTGTCCTCACTCTGCCACTGTACCGTGTACCGTGTACCGTCACCATGGTTCAGGTGCTCTTCATTTTCTGCTTATAGATACATGGAGAGATGGAGAGATCTATAAACTCCTTTTAAATATGGAGTAGCAGTGGTCGAGAGTCTTATCTCCTCTGTTTTGGTATCTTACATGCTGGTAATATTTTGGCATCACAGATTCCCCTGCCACTGCCGAAATGGCCGCAGGGTAAGAGTTTTCACGTCTGCTTATCACACTGTTAAGTTTGTCTAGGGCCGCTGTTTGGCTGGCCTGAGGGGGAAAGTAGACGGCAGTGAGCAAAACAGAGGAAAAAAGAAGGAAATTCCCTTGGCAGCCAGAAGGGTCGATATTTAATTCTAAGATGATCTACCACTGGTGAACAGTTCTGTGAAATGATCTGTATATCCAAGTGTTGTTAATGAAAAGGCAGAGGTTACCACTTTTTTGACTTATTGGTCATTTGATTGTGAGCCATCTAGGCAGAACACACAGAAGTTGACGGGCATGTCAGGAGTTAGCTAAGTTTCCAGTGAACAGAAAAGCTGAAACAGTCCCTCTAGCTAAATTAATCCAGTTTGTTGCAGAGGGACTGGACATAGGCCAGCAGAATTCTGGCCATCTGTGGTTTTATTCGCTCTCCGTCTCACCAGTATACCTCCTTTTCTACTATGTCTCTGCCTGCCTCGGGACTGGTCACTTTGGGCCCCTGGTGCAGTGAGTGCAGGGCAGGCTATTGTTTTGTACATCTGAACTTGTCTGTAATTAAAGCTTAACGCTTAATAACAATTCCCAAACATCAGCCCTTAAGTAGTTGCTCTGCATCTATTACGACAATTACCATAATGCAGAAAAACTGTGTTCAACTTGTTTTTATAGATCATCCTGTGCCATCCCAAACCACAGTGAGAAACACAATGGGACATGAAAGACTAGTATCGAACACAGGTAACCTCGAGTGGCCCATCGCCGACCTTGACCACCAAATTATCAAATACAGTATAGTGAGTCATTGTAGACAGACATGCAACAGCCCTAGAAAAGGTGTGCATCTGTGACAAGTGACAACATTTGATTAACCTTCAAATAAAGATCTCAATTAGGGGATGGATCGTGGATATGATTTCTCTGTAGTAATATACTAGATTATTATGGACAATCCTGGAAACAAATCTTATTTCCATCTTTGGAAAAAGAAACAGCTGGCATTGGAATTGAAATTTAAGTCTGAACATTTACACATATTTTAATACAGCCATAGTAGTTACAGGGGTGAGCTGCTACTTGAACAGCCAGACGCAGACGACATCATTGATTTGTCGCCTGGTCTCGGCAAACTTGTAAGGTGACGAGGAGGCGCGTCCCATGTACAAGGAAGCGGGTCGACTGCTGGTGATAATTAGTCTCTGTTGCGGCGGTGTTGTGACTGGGCACACATGTTCCAGCTGTCACAGGTGTATTCTGGGAGATGTGGTTCGGTGACAGCCATGACAGCACCATCTGGACCTGTCCGTATCGTGGGATGCCAACTCCTCTGTGACAAGCTGTTGTGGCGCTGCGTGCGAGAGATCTGAAGGTGTGTGCGTGTATAGGTGTGTGTGTGTGTGTACACACTGTATTTGTTTATATTCATGTACCTGTCCTTGATATTCTTCGTATACATTTAGTATGCCAGCATGAATGTGTGCTCAGGTGTGAATGCACATATTTATTTTCTTGGCCCTCGGCCCTCTGTTCCTGGAGCACATCATGACTTAGAACTTCATGTGGTTTGTGGCGTGTGTTTGAAAAGAAACAGAGAAGAGACGATGAAAAGGTGCACGTGTGTGGAGAGTATTCTACTGTACACTGACCCGTATACAGTGCCTCCCAGCGGACTCACAGCGGTGGATGCTGGACTTCAGTAGGCCTGTCCTTGAGCTACACAGATCAAACACTCTATTGATCTCACTACGCTTCAGCTGTGTGCATTTCATAACTGCCCCCCCCCCCCCTGGAAGCCTTTATGAAATATGAAACACATGCTAATTATGACACATAA